>NC_088235.1:102897892-102925392 GCF_036934945.1 Oncorhynchus masou masou
CACAGTACCCTATATAGACCAACACTACAACAACAACATGAACACAGTACCCTATATAGACCAACACTACAACAACATGAACACAGTACCCTATATAGACCAACACTACAACATGAACACAGAACCCTATATAAACCAACACTACAACATGAACACAGTACCCTATACAGACCAACACTATAACAACATGAACACAGTACCCTTATAGACCAACACTACAACATGAACACAGTACCCTATATAGACCAACACTACAAAATGAACACAGTACCCTATCTAGACCAACACTACAACATGAACCCAATAACCTATATAGATCAACACTACAACAAACACAGTAGACAGCACCCTATATAGACCAACACTCCAACAACATGAACACAATACCCTATATAGACCAACACTACAACAACAACATGAACACAGTAACCTATATAGACCAACACTACAACATAAACACAGTACCCTATAAAGACAAACTCTACAACAACATGAACACAGTACCCTATATAGACCAACACTACAACATGAACACAGTACCCTATATAGACCAACACTACAACAACATGAACACAATACCCTATATAGACCAAAACTACAACATGAACACAGTACCCTATATAGACCAACACTACAACAACAACATGAACACAGTACCCTATATAGACCAACACTACAACAACATGAACACAGTACCCTATATAGACCAACACTAAAACATGAACACAGAACCCTATATAAACCAACACTACAACATGAACACAGTACCCTATATAGACCAACACTACAACAACATGAACACAGTACCCTATATAGACCAACACTACAACAACATGAACACAGTACCCTATATAGACCAACACTACAACAAAATGAACACAATACCCTATATAGACCAACACTACAACAACATGAACACAGTACCCTATATAGACCTAATACAACAACAACATGAACACAGTACCCTATATAGACCAACACTACAACAACAACAACATGAACACAGTACCCTATATAGACCAACACTACAACAACAACAACATGAACACAGTACCCTATATAGACCTAATACAACAACAACATGAACACAGTACCCTATATAGACCAACACTACAACAACAAACACAGTACCCTATATAGACCAACACTACAACAACATGAACACAATACCCTATATAGACCAACACTACAACAGCAACATGAACACAGTAACCTATATAGACCAACACTACAACATAAACACAGTACCCTATAAAGACAAACTCTACAACAACATGAACACAGTACCCTATATAGACCAACACTAAAACAACAACAACATGAACACAGTACCCTATATAGACCAACACTACAACAACATGAACACAGTACCCTTATAAACCAACACTACAACATGGTGGGGATATGGGCTACTTAGTGGCACGTTTGTATTTCATATTGAGTTGAGGCACACTAGCTTGCCATACATAAGCACTCTGGACATGTAAACAGGCTAACAGAATCTGTATATACCTACTAGGTTTCAGCCCTTAATCCTGCCACTAATGTATAGAAAACACTAGAACCATATGGATGACTGGCTGAAGTGCCACTGCTTACTCTAATGTTTCACAGCCGAAACACTTCGGAAGAGTTTTGTGATGTTTTTGTTCATTTTGGATGTCGGTGAAGGATGTTCAGCTGTTTGGGCACACATTTTTTGGGGAGAGGCAAGCCCAAGTCTGTAGCCAAAGTCTGCGCCCCTTCATCTGTGATTGGTCAACAGTAAGGATTCTTCAATGAAGTCTGTTGTCATTCAACGAGAGACTCCTCGTTTTCATGCATATTATTAATAAACATTGCACATACCATCTTAGTTAGATGTCAATTTCCACGACTAAGAACAACTCAGCAAAAAAGTCTAAATTAATGACAGATTTCTTGAATTATCTTAGATTAATTCTGACTTTTTTGGAAGTGTATACTGGCTATGGCGTCTCAAAATGGACAATAAACACTATTTCTGCTTTTTCTTGTTTTTCAAGCGAAGGCCTTTTCATAAGGGAGTATGTGAGCGCCGTTAGGCGCCGATTGAACTGAAGTAAGCTGACACCTTAACCCTAACCCCCTCCACCCGTACTCACTACTCAATCACCACCCCCACCCCCATTCCAAGCTCAGTAACACTTTGGCTATGTGCAGAAGGGTTAATGTGTCCGCTGGGCAGGGCTGGAAAACTAACAACACTCACATCAAACCAGTGGCTGAAGCACTGTGAGAACTAATTCACATTGAGAAAAGAGCTGTTTTGTCATAGAGAAGGAAGTGGAAAGAGGAATGGCTATGAAACAATGACTGACAAGAGACCGGGTGATCTTGTCTGGCTCAGTTGGTAGAGCATGGGGTTTGTAATGACACCCATACGTAAAATGTATGCACGTATGACTAATTCTCTTTGGATAAAAACATCTGCTAAATGCTATATATTATTAAAGCAAAAATAGAGCAAAAAAGTAGGGAAAGAGGAAATAAAACAGAACGGAGGAAGACAGAACGGAGGAAACAAAGGAGGAAACAGAAAACAGAAAGGAGAAAACAGAAATGAGATGAGATGAGGAAAACAACCAGAAGGACGAGTCCAGGAAAAACAGATCACCTGACACGTCACGCTCGACCTTTTTCTTCACTCATTCATTCACTCCTCTTCCTCCCCAAGTCATTTCTCACTCTCTCCTCCTCTGGATAATCTTCCTTCTCTCTGCCCCTCCTCCTTTCTCTTTGGTTGTTCAGACTGGGTCCAGACAAATGGGGACGATAAATGCTAGCAGAGGCTGGAGGTCAAGCCGGGCTGAGGAATGGAGGCTTGGAGGTAACATGAACCCCTGATGACTGCTTTGGAAAAATAAGCTCTGAGATGAAGATGAATCGCCCTAATCTGCTTCGAAGGCGGAGCGGCCTGGAATTTGGACGGAGAGGGTGTGAGAGACGTAGAGAAACAAGCTGTGGGGTTTATACAGTCCTTCTAGAGGAGGAGGGGAGTATGTGAGAGTGGTGACAACTAGCAAGTGTGTGATTCGGGCTAATACTGTAGCTGCTTCAGTACAGTCAGAGCATGGGTTAGCGATATTCTGCCATGAATATAAACGGATCAGATAGAATAGATAGTGTTCATTGTGGATTGTCTGAACTTTGACTGGGAGTGTTCTGATGCAGAGGTTAAATGATGACGTCATCACATCTGATTATGATTGGCTAACAGCAGTTCAGAAGGCCCGACAAAGCCTTATAATGTAGAATGAGAAAGACATCCAGTTCCTGAATGGAGAAGCAGACATAAATACTTCCTTTGATCTCACACACACACACAGAGAGAGAGACAGAGAGAGACACAGAGACACACAGAGAGACACACAGAGAGACACACAGAGACACACAGAGACACACAGAAGGAAAATAGAAGGGGCAGAGAGGAGGGGAGTAAACAGAATACAAAGTAGTCTAATAATGTGTGGAACAGGCACAGTTCATTATTTCCATCTGGGTTCAAAGCCTTTCCTTTTAAGATGTAACCATATGGTGAGGAATATGAATTGTTTAGAAATATGGGTTGCAGTAAAGGGTGGTAAGGGTAAAGGGGTAAGGGGGTACTGAGGGGGTAAGGGGTAGTGAGGGTAAGGGGGAAGTGAGGAGGGTAAGGGGGTAAGGGGGAAGTGAGGAGGGTAAGGGGTAGTGAGGGGGTAAGGGGGTAGTGAGCAGGGTAAGGGGGGTAAGAAGTGAGGGGGTAAGGGGGAAGTGAGGGGTAAGGGGGTAAGGGGGAAGTGAGGGGGTAAGGGGGAAGTGAGGGGAAGGGGGTAAGGGGTAGTGAAGGGGGAAGTGAGCAGGGTAAGGGGGAAGTGAGGGTAAGGGGGTAAGTGGGAAGTGAGGGGGTAAGGGGGAAGTGAGGGTAAGGGGTAGTGAGGAGGGTAAGGGGTGAGGGTAAGGGGGAAGTGAGGAGGAGGGGGTAAGGGGTAGTGAGGGTAATGGGGTAGTAAGGGGCTAAGGGGTAAGTGGGGGGCGGGGTAAGTGGGGGGGGGTAAGGGGCGGGGGGTAAGGGGGTAATAGGGGTAAGGGGGTAGGGGTAATGGGGTAGGGGGTAAGGGGTGGTAGGGGTAATGGGGTAGTAAAGGGGGTAAGGGGGTAATGATGAGAGTAAATGGTGGTAGGGGTAATGGGGTAGTGAGGGTGTAAGGGGGAAGTGAGGGGGGTAAGGGGCGGTAGGGGTAATGGGGTAGTAAAGGGGGTAATGATGAGGGTAAATGGTGGTAGGGGTAATGGGGTAGTGAGGGTGTAAGGGGGAAGTGAGGGGGGTAAGGGGCGGTAGGGGTAATGGGGTAGTAAGGGGGGTAAGGGTAAGGGGGTAATGATGAGGGTAAATGGTGGTAGGGGTGTAAGGGGTAAGTGAGGGGGGTAAGGGGTGATAGTGGTAGAAGGTGACCCACCTGAGTTGAGGTCCCGTCCAGGGTTGAAGGCTCGACTGTTGACCGTGGGGGAGAGTCTGTCACAGCAGATGGTCTTGGACACGTTGGTGTTGAAGTTACCATCAAACCTGAATAAAGATAAAGACATGTTTACAACAGAACCAATTGGACGTATATTTCACTCATCCACCATAGAAGTAATATCTCTCAGAAAGAGAAGGCAGGGGGACGATAATAAAAAGATAGAAAGAGAAACTCAATCTGGACTGAATCTGAAATGCATAGTGTGCTGATGCAAACTGCAACAACCATCTCACTGACGCCCATGCTGTGTGGAATATATGCTTATCTCATCCTCCCAGTGATGCACCACATGCATAGGTGGGGCACAAGTAGTGTGTGGTGGGTGTATGGTTGCTCTAAGCCCAGTAGATTTCCTACCACATAGGGTTGGCAGCCCCCTGGCCACTCCATGCAGTCATAGCAGCTAGTCTTATCCATCCCAGCATTGTTTTCAGGCTGCCTCAGCCACGAAAGAAAAGCTGATAGAGGGATGGGGAGAGGAGAGAGGCGTCTCTGGGGAGCAGGCTGCTCCACCCTGCACCATGTCCAGGTCACTTTGATCCAACACCCCCCCCCCCCCCCCACACACACACACACACACAAACCAACACAACCACCGGTAGGTAACCTGTTATTCCCTCTCGCACACACACACACGCATGTCATCCTCTCTCTCGCCACCCCATCCAGAGCTTGAGAGAGTGTGTTTGATTGACAGCTGCTCTGATGTACAAGATGCTTTGAACTTCAGACATTTAATTCCCATCAGGGTACAGTCATTATTATTCCCCTCCAACACACTTTACATGAGCAGGCTAAAAAAATGTTCCAGAGCTTTTCACAGCTTTGAATTCAACATCAAAACCAGGAGAATGAGAGCAGTGCAGGAGTGAGGGAGAGAGATGGAGGAGAGAGAAAGAAGAGAGAAGGAGAAGAGAGATGGAGGAGAAAGAGAAAAACCTTGCAGTGTGTAAATGAGGGTTTTGAAAAACATCTCAGGTTTTAAAAGGGGTAGAAAATAAATCAATATACAGTACCAATTAAGGGTTTGGACACCTAGTCATTCAAGGGTTTTTCTTTATTTTTACTATTTTCTACATTGGAGAATAATAGTGAAGACATCAAACTCTGAAAAAACACATATGGAATCATGAAGCAACCAAAAGTGTTAAATCACAATATATTTTAAATGTCAGATTCTTCAGATCCTTGATAACATCTTTGCACACTCTTGGCATTCTCTCAAACAGCTTCATGACGAATGCTTTTCCAACCGTCTTGAAGGAGTTCCCACATACGCTGAGCACTTGTTGGCTGCTTTTCCTTCACTCTGCGGTCCAACTCATCCCAAACCATCTCAATTGGGTTGAGGTCGGTGATTGTGGAGGCCAGGTCATCTGATGCAGCACTCCATCACTCTCCTTCTTGGTCAAATAGCCCTTACACAGCCTGGAGGTGTGTTGGGTCATTGTCCTGTTGAAAAACAAATGATAGTCCCACTAAGCGCAAACCAGATGTGATGGCATACCGCTGCGGAATGCCGTGGTAGCCATGCTGGTTAAATGTGCCTTGAATTCTAAATAAATCACTGACAGTGTCACCAGCAAAGCACCGCCACACCTCCATGCTTCACGTGGGAACCACACATGCGGAGATCATATGTTCACCAACTCTTCGTATCACAAAGACATGGTATTGGACCCAAAAATTTGGACTCATTAGACAAAGGACAGATGTCCACCGGTCTAATGTCCATTTCTCGTGTTTCTTGGACAAAGGAAGTCTCTTTGTCTTATTAATGTCCTTTAATAGTGGTTTCTTTGCAGCAATGAGACCATGAAGGCCTCTGAACAGTTGATGTTGAGATGTGCATGTTACTTGAACTCTGTGAAGCATTTATTTTGGCTGCAATCTGAGGTGCAGTTAACTCTAATGAACTTATCCTCAGCAGCAAAGGTAACTCTGGGTCTTCCTTTCCTGTGGCGGTCCTCATGAGAGCCAGTTTCATCATAGCGCTAGATGGTTTTTGCGACTGCACTTGAAGAAACTTTCAAAGTTCTTGACATTTCAGGTTGACTGACTTTCATGTCTTAAAGTAATAGACTGTCATCATAATATGGACTTGGTCTTTTACCAAATAGGGCTATCTTCTGTATACCAACCCTACCTTGTCACAACACAACTGACCTTCTCAAACGCATTGCGGAAAGAAATTCCACAAATTCACGTTCAACAAGGCATACCTGTTAATTGAAATGCATTCCAGGTGACTACCTCATGCAGCTGGTTGAGAGAATACCAAGTGTGCAAAGCTGTCATCAAGGCAAAGGGTGGATACTTTGAAGAACCTAAATTATCAAATATTTTCATTTGTTTATATCTTTTGTTTACTACATGATTCCATATGTCATTTCATACATTTGATGTCTTCACTATTATTCTACAACAAAAAAATATATATTTTTATTTCACCTTTATTTAACCAGGTAGGCTAGTTGAGAACAAGTTCTCATTTACAACTGCGACCTGGCCAAGATAAAGCATAGCAGTGTGAACAGACAACAACAAAGTTACACAATGTAGAAAATAGTCAAAATACAGAAAAGCCCTTGAATGAGTAGGTGTGTCCAATCTTTTGACTGGTACTGTATATGAAACAACCCCTGAAGCTGCATTAAGAGGGAACATTTCCTTATACCAGAATTGCATACCGCTCTTCCATTACTTGAAGTTTTAGCTAGCTTATAACGAGGCCTCCTGAGATCTCCTGATATGGACAGAAGCATGTGGTGTGACAGGCAGTGTCAGTCAGTCAGTGAGAGAGGTACCTTCAGCCCATTTTCACGCTTTTTAGGTCAGTTAAGCCCCTCTCTTTCCTCATCCATCCCTCTCTATCTCTACCTCATGTTCAAACAGAGGCTTCATTAGCTCACACACTGAGCAAACAGAAAAACAGCCAAGCCCACATTCCTGATCCCAGCTCAGACCAGAGCCCAAGAACCTAGCTCCATTTAAGAATGATGGAAGCCACGGTGCTCTTGGATACCTTGAATGCTGCAGCAATCCTGTCTCTGAGCTCTACGGACAATTTATTCGACCTCATGGCTTGGTTTTTGCTCTGACATGCACTGTGAACTGTGGGACTTTATATAGACAAGTGTGTGCCTTTCCAAATCATGTCCAGTCAATTGAATTTACCACAGCTGGACTCCAATCAAGTTGTAGAAACATCTCAAGGGTGAGAAATGGAAACAGGATGCACCTGAGCTCAATTGAGTCTCATAGCAAAGGGTCTGAATACTTATGTAAATGTATGTTTTTTATATGTGTGAAAAAATTGTAAACACCTGTTTCCGCTTTGTCATTCTGGGGCAGGTTAATGAGGGGAAAAATAATTGTATCCATTTTAGAATAAGGCTGTAATGTAACAAAATGTGGAAAAAGTCAAGGTGTCTGAATACTGTCCGATTACACTGTTAGTCCTTATCATATTATCCACAGAGCAACACTTCAATACCACCACACTGGAGATTGTAGCCAGACAAAAACATCAGAAGTGATTGGGTGGAACACAATACAGGTTCTCCTCCAGCCTCCATCTAGTAAATGACAGCCTGGGAATAACCATTATAACAATAAAACCCTGTATATTAACCCCGTCATTATCTAAACACACAGCTATCCAGCTAAACACCTTCTCTCATCTCTACCTGCCTACCTGGCTGGCTGGTCTTCCTGAGGTAACTGTAGTCAGAGAGAAACAGATATAATGTGTTCAATTTAATGGTGTAGCTAGAGCCTGTCTGTGAAGGGGGTGTCTGTGTTCTGTCTGGCACTGGGAGCAGAGCTGCAGTGGAAGTGACAGTTATGGCAGCTTTCTATACTACATTCTACTAGCTTACAAAGGAGGCGGGCAAATGAGCATGTCTGTAAATCCCCACATTCTACATCTAAATGAATGGCTTTATGATACATTATTAGACATGTGGCAATTGATATAGTCATCTGCAACTGAAAATAAGAAACTGACCTTTGCTGGTACCAACATACCAATATGTTGACTAGACCTGAAACGCGGCCATCAGACCAACCATTGACGAAAGCAGTCCAACACATAGACAACATTTTGTCAAAGCGGAAATGAGTTTGAGACATTCCAGGCTACAAGTGTAGGCCTAATGACAATCACAGAATATCATGACAATACACACAGGTGGTTTTTAACAGCTGTCTTTTTCCACTCATCAAATTAAAGGTGCACGGTGCACTGTTGGGTATTTTGTGAGTGAACGAATGTGCGTGGGTCGCCTACAGGAGAGCTTTTGTTAAGTGATTGTTTGACAATCCGATGAAATCATCATGACTGGTTGTGTTTAGGCCACATTAAAAGGCCTAGGCGGCGTGTCCATAAGGCGAGGGGAAGCTAAGCTTTCCCGAAAGTAAATAGAATTATATAGCCTAATTAGCGTACTCCTGTCTATACAGAAATAATTGACATATTTACCTCAACACCGGTTCCCCCCGCACTGACTCTGAACCGGTACATCCTGTATATCGCCCCGCTATTGTTATTTACTGATCTTTAATTATTTGTTTTCCTTATCTCTTACTTTAATTTGTATGTATTTTCTTAAACCTGCATTGTTGGTTAAGGGCTTGAAAGTAAGCATTTCACTGTAAGGTGAAACTGTTGTATTCAGCCCATGTCAAATCAAATCAAATTTTATTT
Source organism: Oncorhynchus masou masou (assembly GCF_036934945.1). Classification (NCBI taxonomy): domain Eukaryota; kingdom Metazoa; phylum Chordata; class Actinopteri; order Salmoniformes; family Salmonidae; genus Oncorhynchus; species Oncorhynchus masou. The sequence goes on from NC_088235.1 coordinate 102,907,121, forward strand.
GTCTTATACACAAGTGTAAGGAGATAAAGAATATGTATATAAGGATAAATGAATGAGTGATGGTACAGAGCAGCATAGGCAAGGTACAGTAGATGGTATCGAGTACAGTATATACATATGAGATGAGTATGTAAACAAAGTGGCATAGATAAAGTGGCTAGTGATACATGTATTACATAAGGATGCAGTAGATGATAGAGTACAGTATATACGTATACATATGAGATGAATAATGTAGGGTATGTAAACATTATATTAGGTAGCATTGTTTAAAGTGGCTAGTGATATATTTTACATAATTTCCCATCAATTCCCATTATTAAAGTAGCTGGAGTTGAGTCAGTGTGTTGGCAGCAGCCACTCAATGTTTGTGGTGGCTGTTTAACAGTCTGATGGCCTGGAGATAGAAGCTGTTTTTCAGTCTCTCGGTCCCAGCTTTGATGCACCTGTACTGACCTCGCCTTCTGGATGAGAGGGGTGAACAGGCAGTGGATCGGGTGGTTGTTGTCCTTGATGATCTTTATGGCCTTCCTGTAACGTCGGGTGGTGTAGGTGTCCTGGAGGGCAGGTAGTTTGCCCCCGGTGATGCGTTGTGCAGACCTCACTACCCTCTGGAGAGCCTTACGGTTGTGGGCGGAGCAGTTGCCGTACCAGGCGGTGATACAGCCTCGATTGTGCATCTGTAGAAGTTTGTGAGTGCTTTTGGTGACAAGCCGAATTTCTTCAGCCTCCTGAGGTTGAAGAGGCGCTGCTGCGCCTTCTTCACGATGCTGTCTGTGTGAGTGGACCAATTCAGTTTGTCTGTGATGTGTATGCCGAGGAACTTAAAACTTACTACCCTCTCCACTACTGGTCCATCGATGTGGATAAATCAATTAGATTTGAAATAAATCAAATAATTTAAAATAGACACCTAAACCAGAAAGCATGATTTGGTCATTTGCTAAAAAATATATATTTAAAAGCTGAGGATTGTTTTAAATCACATAGCATACAGTCGGAAGGCCCCACAATTTGTGCATGGCACTGCACATACCAAATAGACTAATGTTGAGTTGTGACTGTCAGTAAAAAGCAGAGACCTAGCCAGTATATCACAGTATTTAAAAATACAATCGAGGAAAAACTATTTGGAAATCAAATGGCTATTGTGGTAAAGAGACAACAATGAAAAGACTCCAATCTGTCTTTTAGTTATATTAACTTAATTGAGCGAACAGTAGCCTCTCTCATTGGAGCGAACAGTAGCCTCTCTCATTGGAGCGAACAGTAGCCTCTCTCATTGGAGCGAACAGTAGCCCCTCTCATTGGAGCGAACAGTAGCCTCTCTCATTGGAGCGAACAGTAGCCCCTCTCATTGGAGCGAACAGTAGCCCCTCTCATTGGAGCGAACAGTAGCCCCTCTCATTGGAGCGAACAGTAGCCTCTCTCATTGGAGCGAACAGTAGCCCCTCTCATTGGAGCGAACAGTAGCCCCTCTCATTGGAGCGAACAGTAGCCCCTCTCATTGGAGCGAACAGTAGCCTCTCTCATTGGAGCGAACAGTAGCCCCTCTCATTGGAGCGAACAGTAGCCCCTCTCATTGGAGCGAACAGTAGCCCCTCTCATTGGAGCGAACAGTAGCCCCTCTCATTGGAGCGAACAGTAGCCCCTCTCATTGGAGCCTCTCTCATTGAACAGTAGCCTCTCTCATTGGAGCGAACAGTAGCCCCTCTCATTGGAGCGAACAGTAGCCCTCTCATTGGAGCGAACAGTAGCCCCTCTCATTGGAGCGAACAGTAGCCTCCTCTCATTGGAGCGCCTCTCTCAACAGTAGCCCCTCTCATTGGAGCAACAGTAGCCCCTCTCATTGGAGCGAACAGTAGCCCCTCTCATTGGAGCGAACAGTAGCCTCTCTCATTGGAGCGAACAGTAGCCTCTCTCATTGGAGCGAACAGTAGCCCCTCTCATTGGAGCGAACAGTAGCCCCTCTCATTGGAGCGAACAGTAGCCCCTCTCATTGGAGCGAACAGTAGCCTCTCTCATTGGAGCGAACAGTAGCCTCTCTCATTGGAGCGAACAGTAGCCTCTCTCATTGGAGCGAACAGTAGCCCCTCTCATTGGAGCGAACAGTAGCCCCTCTCATTGGAGCGAACAGTAGCCCCTCTCATTGGAGCGAACAGTAGCCTCTCTCATTGGAGCGAACAGTAGCCTCTCTCATTGGAGCGAACAGTAGCCTCTCTCATTGGAGCGAACAGTAGCCCCTCTCATTGGAGCGAACAGTAGCCTCTCTCATTGGAGCGAACAGTAGCCTCTCTCATTGGAGCGAACAGTAGCCTCTCTCATTGGAGCGAACAGTAGCCCCTCTCATTGGAGCGAACAGTAGCCCCTCTCATTGGAGCGAACAGTAGCCTCTCTCATTGGAGCGAACAGTAGCCCCTCTCATTGGAGCGAACAGTAGCCCCTCTCATTGGAGCGAACAGTAGCCCCTCTCATTGGAGCGAACAGTAGCCCCTCTCTCTCATTGGAGCGAACAGTAGCCCCTCTCATTGGAGCGAACAGTAGCCCCTCTCATTGGAGCGAACAGCCCCTCTCATTGGAGCCGGTAGCCTCTCTCATTGGAGCGAACAGTAGCCTCTCTCATTGGAGCGAACAGTAGCCTCTCTCATTGGAGCGAACAGTAGCCCCTCTCATTGGAACGAACAGTAGCCCCTCTCATTGGAGCGAACAGTAGCCCCTCTCATTGGAGCGAACAGTAGCCCCTCTCATTGGAGCGAACAGTAGCCCCTCTCATTGGAACGAACAGTAGCCCCTCTCATTGGAGCGAACAGTAGCCTCTCTCATTGGAGCGAACAGTAGCCTCTCTCATTGGAGCGAACAGTAGCCTCTCTCATTGGAGCGAACAGTAGCCCCTCTCATTGGAGCGAACAGTAGCCTCTCTCATTGGAGCGAACAGTAGCCTCTCTCATTGGAGCGAACAGTAGCCTCTCTCATTGGAGCGAACAGTAGCCTCTCTCATTGGAGAGAGGGAACATCTCAACAGGCTGGTTCCTCAATAGATAGTGGGGGGGCATCTCAACAGAGTGGTCCCTCAATAGATTGGGGGGCGCATCTCAACAGGCTGGTTCCTCAATAGATAGTGGGGGTGGCGTCTCAACAGGGTGGTTCCTCAATAGATAGTGGGGGGCATCTCAACAGGCTGGTTCCTCAATAGATAGTGGGGGGCATCTCAACAGGGTGGTTCCTCAATAGATAGTGGGGGAGGGGGAGGGCCCATCTCAACAGGCTGGTTCCTCAATAGATAGTGGGGGGGCATCTCAACAGGGTGTTTCCTCAATAGGTAGTGGGGGAGGGGGAGGGGAGGGGGCCCATCTCAACAGGCTGGTTCCTCAATAGATAGTGGGGGGGGGGCATCTCAACAGGGTGGTTCCTCAATAGATAGTGGGGGGCATCTCAACAGGCTGGTTCCTCAATAGATAGTGGGGGGGCATCTCAACAGGGTGGTTCCTCAATAGATAGTGGGGGGCATCTCAACAGGCTGGTTCCTCAATAGATAGTGGGGGGCATCTCAACAGGCTGGTTCCTCAATAGATAGTGGGGGGCATCTCAACAGGCTGGTTCCTCAATAGATAGTGGGGGGGGGCATCTCAACAGGCTGGTTCCTCAATAGATAGTGGGGCATCTCAACAGAGTGGTCCCTCAATAGATAGTGGGGGGCATCTCAACAGGCTGGTTCCTCAATAGATAGTGGGGGGGCATCTCAACAGGGTGTTTCCTCAATAGGTAGTGGGGGAGGGGGAGGGGGGGCATCTCAACAGAGTGGTCCCTCAATAGATAGTGGGGGGCGCATCTCAACAGGCTGGTTCCTCAATAGATAGTGGGGGTGGCGTCTCAACAGGGTGGTTCCTCAATAGATAGAAGTGGTGGGGCATCTCAACAGGCTGGTTCCTCAATAGATAGTGGGGGGCATCTCAACAGGGTGGTTCCTCAATAGATAGTGGGGGAGGGGGGAGGGCCCATCTCAACAGGCTGGTTCCTCAATAGATAGTGGGGGGATCTCAACAGGGTGTTTCCTCAATGGTAGTGGGGGAGGGGGAGGGTCAGGGGCCCATCTCAACAGGCTGGTTCCTCAATAGATAGTGGGGGGGCATCTCAACAGGCTGGTTCCTCAATAGATAGTGGAGGGGCATCTCAACAGGCTGGTTCCTCAATAGACCCCGGGGGGGGGGCATCTCAACAGGGTGGTTCCTCAATAGATAGTGGGGGGCATCTCAACAGGCTGGTTCCTCAATAGATAAAGGGGGGGGATCTCAACAGGCTGGTTCCTCAATAGATAGTGGGGGGCATCTCAACAGAGTGGTCCCTCAATAGATAGTGGGGGGCATCTCAACAGGCTGGTTCCTCAATAGATAGTGGGGGCATCTCAACAGGGTGTTTCCTCAATAGGTAGTGGGGGAGGGGGGAGGGGGGGCATCTCAACAGGGTGGTTCCTCAATAGATAGTGGGGGGGCATCTCAACAGGCTGGTTCCTCAATAGATAGTGGGGGGGCATCTCAACAGGCTGGTTCCTCAATAGATAGTGGGGGGCATCTCAACAGGGTGGTTCCTCAATAGATAGTGGGGGAGGGGGAGAGGCCCATCTCAACAGGCTGGTTCCTCAATAGATAGTGGGGGGGGCATCTCAACAGGGTGTTTCCTCAATAGGTAGTGGGGGAGGGGGGAGGGGAGGGGCCCATCTCAACAGGCTGGTTCCTCAATAGATAGTGGGGGGGCATCTCAACAGGCTGGTTCCTCAATAGATAGTGGGGGGCATCTCAACAGGCTGGTTCCTCAATAGATAGTGGGGGGGGGCATCTCAACAGGGTGGTTCCTCAATAGATAGTGGGGGGCATCTCAACAGGCTGGTTCCTCAATAGATAGTGGGGGGCATCTCAACAGAGTGGTCCCTCAATAGATAGTGGGGGGGCATCTCAACAGGCTGGTTCCTCAATAGATAGTGGGGGGGGGGGGGCATCTCAACAGGGTGGTTCCTCAATAGATAGTGGGGGGGCATCTCAACAGGCTGGTTCCTCAATAGATAGTGGGGGGGCATCTCAACAGAGTGGTCCCTCAATAGATAGTGGGGGGGCATCTCAACAGGCTGGTTCCTCAATAGATAGTGGGGGGCATCTCAACAGGGTGTTTCCTCAATAGGTAGTGGGGGAGGGGGGGAGGGGGCATCTCAACAGGGTGGTTCCTCAATAGATAGTGGGGGGCATCTCAACAGGCTGGTTCCTCAATAGATAGTGGGGGGGGGCATCTCAACAGGCTGGTTCCTCAATAGATAGTGGGGGGGCATCTCAACAGAGTGGTCCCTCAATAGATAGTGGGGGCATCTCAACAGGCTGGTTCCTCAATAGATAGTGGGGGGGGCATCTCAACAGGGTGTTTCCTCAATAGGTAGTGGGGGAGGGGGAGGGGGCCCATCTCAACAGGCTGGTTCCTCAATAGATAGTGGGGGGGCATCTCAACAGAGTGGTCCCTCAATAGATAGTGGGGGGCATCTCAACAGGCTGGTTCCTCAATAGATAGTGGGGGGGGGCATCTCAACAGGGTGTTTCCTCAATAGGTAGTGGGGGAGGGGGGGGCCCATCTCAACAGGCTGGTTCCTCAATAGATAGTGGGGGGGGGGGGGCATCTCAACAGAGTGGTGATGAAAAAAAAAGCTGTGATGAGGTAGTGCACAAACCGGCCGATACACACCGAGTACCGTTCAATTTCCCCCGAATAACTAATAAATACAAGTTAAATGTGTTTCCATCACGTGTTCAACTCTACTGAGGGTTGTGTCTTGTTTTGGCACGTTCGCTCTAGCCAACAGTTCAGATTTACAGCGCAGGTAGGCCAGGCTACATCATGTGGTTATCATGGACAAAAGAGAGAGGGAGAGAGAATGTTTAATGTGTCCAATGGCAGCCCAGCATCGATCATCAGCCAGAATAAAACCCTCGTCGCCGTGCGGTTTCACCACCCGGTGAAGTTGATCATGTCGCCTAAAAGGGTGTTTCCCTGAGTCGTCGTGGGGAGGACCGCACGTCATAGCCGATCACGTTAATGATGGTTATTCAATAGATATTTGAAAATAAAGCCGTTTCCACCGCCATTTTAATTTTACCGACTCTAAAGATCCCACCTCGTCTATCGTATTTACTTTGGTTTTGTTCGACATTTGGCAAGTTGACCTGACAAGTTTGCTCAGGACTGTTGATCCTGCATGTACTTTACACACAAAAGGTTGGATGGAGACCTGGTTAATGAGAAGCACCTTATAGATGCAGACACTAGTACAGCGGAGTCAATCACCACCTTCCGGAGACACCTGAAACCCCACCTCTTCAAGGAATACCTAGGATAGGATAAGTAATCCTTCTCACCCCCCTCCCCTTAATGATTTAGATGCACTATTGTAAAGTGGCTGTTCCACTGGATGTCAGAAGGTGAATTCACCAATTTGTAAGTCGCTCTGGATAAGAGCGTCTGCTAAATGACTTAAATGTAAAATGTAAATGTATATGTCAGTTACGTTTATGGGGGGTCAATTAAGGAAGACTTCTTCTGCAAACCACTAGAAACCAGGACAACAGGAGAGGACATTTTTAAAGTACTGGACAGCTTTGTGACATCAAATGGACTTTGGTGGTCAAGATGTGTTGGTATCTGTACTGATGGTGCAAAAGCCATGACAGGGAGACATAGTGGAGTGGTAACGTTGCTCCCGATGCAAGCAGTTGCTCCCGATGCCACTTGGGCAGACTGCAGCATCCACCGAGAGGCTCTTGCTGCCAAGGGAATGCCTGACAGCCTGAAAGATGTTTGGCCACTAAATTGAAAATGGTTAACTTTGTTAAAGCAAGGCCCCTGAACTCTCGTGTATTTTCTGCACTATGCAATGATATGGGCAGGGACCATGTAACGCTTTTACAACATACAGAAGTGTGCTGGTTATCAAGTGGCAAAGTATTGACACATTTTTTTTAATTAAAAGATGAGCTTAAAGTTTTCTTTACTGACCATAATTTTCACTTGTCTGACCGCTTGCATGATGACGAGTTTCTCACACAACTGGTCTATCTGGGTGATGTTCTTTCTCGCCTGAATAATCTGTATCTAGGATTACAGGGACTCTCCACAACTGTATTCAATGTGCGGGACATAATTGAGGCTATGATTAAGAAGTTGGAGCTCTTCTCTGTCTGCATTAACAAGGTCAACACACAGGTCTATCCATCATTGTATGATTTTTTGAGTGCAAATGAACTCAAGCTTAGGGACAATGTCAAATGTGATATAGCGAAGCACCTGAGTGAGTTGGGTGCACAATTACGCAGGTACTTTTCCGATATGGATGACACAAACAACTGGATTCCTTATCCATGCCTTTCATGCCCTTCCTCCAGTCCACTTACCGATATCTGAAAAGGGGAGCCTCATCGAAATTGCAACAAGCGCTTATGTGAAAAATTCATTTAATTAGAAACCACTGATAGATTTATGGACAGGGCTGTGCTCAGAGTATCCTGCCTTGGCAAATCACGCTGTTAAGACACTGATGTACGTAGTTGTGAGAGTGGATTCTCAGAAATCACTAGCATGAAAACTAAATACAGTGAGTGCGGAACATGATTTAAGGCTGAGACTCTCTCCCATACAACCCAACATTGCAGAGTTATGAGCATCCCTTCAAGCACACCCTTCTCATTAACCTGTGGTGAGATATTCACAATTGCCGATGAACAAATAAGGTTTTATATGTAAGATGGTTAAATAAAGAGCAAAATTAATGATAATTATTACTCGTGCCCTGGTCCAATAAGAGCTCTTTGTCACTTCCCACGAGTCGGGTTGTGGCAAAAACACACTCATTCTTATGAAAAATAAATGTATAGTACAGGCTTACAATGATGGCAAAAAACAACATTTGAGACGCTGACCCTGGTGCTAGAGGGGGTATGCAGCTGGAGGTTGAATGTTTGCAGGGGTACGGGACTATAACAAGTTTGGGAACCACTGAAGTAGCCTGATTTCAGATGTGTCCAAGATAATAAGGGAAATCATTCTTGCAAAGCATGTAAACGTTTCAAACAAACTAATATATTAATCTGACGATCCACAATCGTGTTATTGTGTGCATGTAACCGTGCTCAGTGGGAGATGTAGACAGCTGGTGCAGTAGAGATTAGGGTTGAAAGCAGAGCTCTCTCCACTCTCTCTCTCTGTCGTTTGAGGTGTGATTTCTCCTGCTGTAGTGAGAGATTGGTGGAAAGTGCATGGACTTCAGAGAGAGTTCCTCCCGGACACCACTGAGCCTATAAACCACACAACGAGGCCATCCAAAAAAATACATTACCCATAATCCCCCACATCTGTCTGGGAGATTAAAATGATGGCAGAGTAGACCAGTGGTGCTCACCACCACCACTACTACTACTACTCATCCCCACCACCACTACAATTGCTGCTGCTCATCCCCACCACCACTACAACTGCTCAACACCACCACCACTACAACTGCTACGGCTCAACACCACCACCACTACAACTACTGCTCTACACCACAACCACTACAACTGCTCTACACCACCACTACTACTACTGCTCATCCCAACCACCACCACTACAACTGCTGCTGCTCATCACCACCACCACTACAACTACTACTGCTCAACACCACCACCACTACAACTACTACTGCTCAACACCACCACTACAACTACTACTGCTCAACACCACCACCACTTCTACCACTGCTCTACAACTACTACTGCTCAACACCACCACCACTACTACCACTGCTCTACACCACCACCACTACTACTACTGCTCTACACCACCACCATTACTACTACTGCTCATCCCAACCACCACCACTACTGCTCATCCCCACCACCACCACTACTGCTCATCCCCACCACCACTACAACCGCTGCTGCTCATCCCCACCACCACTACAACCGCTGCTGCTCATCCTCACCACCACTACAACCGCTGCTGCTCATCCCCACCACCACTACCACCGCTGCTGCAGCTCACCACCACCACCGCTGCTGCAGCTCACCACCACCACCGCTGCTGCAGCTCACCACCACCACCACCACCACCGCTGCTGCAGCTCACCACCACCACCACCACCACCACCACCGCTGCTGCAGCTCACCACCACCACCACCACCGCTGCTGCAGCTCACCACCACCACCACCACCGCTGCTGCAGCTCACCATCACCGCTGCAGCTCACCACCACCACCACTGCTGCAGCTCACCACCACCACCACCGCTGCTGCAGCTCACCACCGCTGCTGCAGCTCACCACCACCACCGCTGCTGCAGCTCACCACCACCACCACCACCGCTGCTGCAGCTCATCACCACCACTACTACTACTACGCTGCTCATCACCACCACCACCGCTGCTGCAGCTCACCACCACCACCACCGCTGCTGCAGCTCACCACCGCTGCTGCAGCTCACCACCACCACCGCTGCTGCAGCTCACCACCACCACCGCTGCTGCAGCTCATCACCACCACTACTACTACGCTGCTCATCACCACCACCACTACTACTAATGCTGCTCATCACCACCACCACTACCACTACTACTACTCACCACCACTGCTAATGCTCACCACCACCACTACTACTACCGCTGCCACTCACTACCAACACCCCTGCAGCTCACTACCACCACCACAGCTTCTGCTTACCACCACCACCACCATCCCGCTGCTTCAGCTCACCACCACCCCCACCCCGATGCTGCAGCTCACCACCACCCCCACCCCGATGCTGCAGCTCACCGCCACCACCACCCCCGCACCACCGCTGCTGCAGCTCACCACCACCACCGCTGCTGCAGCTCACCACCACCACCGCTGCTGCAGCTCACCACCACCACCGCTGCTGCAGCTCACCACCACCGCCGCTGCTGCAGCTCACCACCACCGCCGCTGCTGCAGCTCACCACCACCACCGCAGCTCACCACCACCGCCGCTGCTGCAGCTCACCACCACCGCCGCTGCTGCAGCTCATCACCACCACCACTACTACTACTGCTCCTACTACTACTCATCACCACCACCACCACTCATCACCACTACTACTGCTCATCACCACCACTACTACTACGCTGCTCATCACCACCACCACTACTACTAATGCTGCTCATCACCACCACCACTACCACTACTACTCACCACCACCACTACTACTGCTAATGCTCACCACCACCACTACTACTACCGCCGCCACTCACTACCAACACCCCTGCAGCTCACTACCACCACCACAGCTTCTGCTTACCACCACCACCACCACCACCCCGCTGCTTCAGCCGCACCTCCACCACCGCTCAGCTCACCGCCACCACCACCCCCGCCACCACCACCACCACCGCCGCTGCACTCACCGCCGCTGCAGCTGCAGCTCACCACCACCACCGCCGCTGCAGCTCACCACCACCACCGCTCACCACCACCACCGCAGCTCACCACCACCACCACCGCCGCTCACCACCACCACCGCAGCTCACCACCACCACCGCCGCTCACAGCTCATCACCACCACCACCGCCGCCGCAGCTCATCACCACCACTACTAATACTGCTCCTACTACTACTCATCACCACCACCACCACTCATCACCACTACTACTGCTCATCACCACCACTACTACTACGCTGCTCATCACCACCACTACTACTACTACCACCACCGCTGCTCATCACCACCACTACTACTACTACTACTGCTGCTCATCACCACCACTACTACTACTACTGCTGCTCATCACCACCACTACTACTACTAATGCTGCTCATGCCCACCACCACTACTGCTCCTACTACTACTCATCACCACTACTACTGCTCATCACCACCACTACTAATGCTGCTCATCACCACCACTACTACTACTAATGCTGCTCATCACCACTACTACTGCTGCTCATCCCCACCACCACTACTACTACTACTCACCACCACCACTACTACTGCTCACCACCACCACTACTACTACCGCCGCCACTCACTACCACCACCACTGCTGCTCACTACCACCACCACTGCTGCTCACTACCACCACCACTGCTGCTCACTACCACCACCACCGCTCACTACCACCGCTCACTACCACCACCACCGCTCACTACCACCACCACCGCTCACTACCACCACCACCGCTGCTGCTCACTACCACCACCACCGCTGCTGCTCACTACCACCACCACCGCTGCTGCTCACTACCACCACCACCGCTGCTCACCACCACCACCACCACCACCGCTGCTGCTCACCACCACCACCACCGCTGCTGCTCACCACCACCACCGCTGCTGCTCACTACCACCACCACCGCTGCTGCTCACTACCACCACCACCACTGCTGCTCACTACCACCACCACCGCTGCTGCAGCTCATCACCACCACTACTACTACTACTGCTCCTACCACTGCTACTACTGCTCATCACCACCACTACTACTACGCTGCTCATCACCACCACCACTACTACTGCTGCTCATCACCACCACTACTACTGCTGCTCATCACCACCACTACTACTACTACTAATGCTGCTCATGCCACCACCACTACTGCTCCTACTACCACCATCACCACTACTACTGCACATCACCACCACTACACTACCACCACTGCTGCTCATCACCACCAATACTACTGCTGCTCATCACCACCACTACTACTAATGCTGCTCATCACCACTACTACTACTACTGCTGCTCATCACCACCACCACTACTACTAATGCTGCTCATCCCCACCACCACTACTACTAATGCTGCTCACCACCACCACCACTACTACTGCTCACCACCACCACTACTACTACGCTGCCACTCACTACCAACACCACTACTACTACTAACACCACAGCTGCTCATCACCACCACTACTACTGCTGCTCATCACCACCACTACTACTACTACTAATGCTGCTCATGCCCACCACCACTACTGCTCCTACTACTACCATCACCACTACTACTGCTCATCACCACCACTACTACCTACTACTACTGCTGCTCATCACCACCAATACTACTGCTGCTCATCACCACCACTACTACTACTAATGCTGCTCACTCACCACCACCGCCGCGCCTACTACTACTGCTGCCGCATCCCCACCACCACTACTACTAATGCCGCTCATCCCCACCACCACTACTACTAATGCTGCTCACCACCACCACTACTGCTCACCACCACCACTACTACTACCGCCGCCACTCACTACCACCACCCCACCAGCTCACTACCACCACCACAGCTTCACTACCACCACCGCCGCAGCTCACACCACCACCGCCGCCGCTCACTACCACCGCCGCCGCTCACTACCACCACCACCGCCACCGCTCACTACCACCACCACCACCGCTCACTACCACCACCACCACCGCCGCCGCTCACTACCACCACCACCACCGCCGCCGCTCACTACCACCACCACCGCCGCTCACTACCACCACCACCACCGCCGCCGCTCACTACCACCACCACCACCACTGTAGCTCACTACCACCACCACTGTAGCTCACTACCACCACCACTGTAGCTCACTACCACCACCACCACCGCTGCTCGCTACCACCACCACCACCGCTGCTCGCTACCACCACCACCGCTGCTCGCTACCACCACCACCACCGCCGCTGCTCGCTACCACCACCACCGCCGCAGCTGCTACCACCACCACCACCGCGCCACCACCACCACTGCTCGCTCCGCCACCACCACCACCGCAGCTCGCTACCACCACCACTGCAGCTCGCTACCACCACCACTGCAGCTCGCTACCACCACCACTGCAGCTCGCCACCACCACTGCAGCTGCTCGCTACCACCACCACTGCAGCTGCTCGCTACCACCACCACCACTGCAGCTGCGCTACCACCACCACCACCACCGCAGCTCGCTACCACCACCACTGCAGCTCGCTACCACCACCACTGCAGCTCGCTACCACCACCACTGCAGCTCGCTACCACCACCACTGCAGCTCGCTACCACCACCACTGCAGCTCGCTACCACCACCACTGCAGCTCGCTACCACCACCACTGCAGCTCGCTACCACCACCACTGCAGCTCGCTACCACCACCACTGCAGCTCACTACCACCACCACTGCAGCTCACTACCACCACCACTGCAGCTCACCACCACCATACAGCTCACCACCACCATTGCAGCTCACTACCACCACAGCTCACTACCACCACCACTGCAGCTCACTACCACCACCACTGCAGCTCACTACCACTGCAGCTCACTACCACTGCAGCTCACTACCACCACCACTGCAGCTCACTACCACTGCAGCTCACTACCACCACCACTGCACACATGGAGAGAAGTGTTCCTAGAAAGGATCAAAACACATTTAAACACAGGAAGGGGGGTATGTGGTTTGTGGATCAGGTTTAGGTTAATACTCACTCAACCATGGAGGGGGGGATGGTGCAGCAGTCCTGGATGGCGTTCAGAGGAGAGGTCAGGTGGGCTGTGTATGACGCCTCCACTACCTGCTTGTTCCTGTTCACCACATCCAGGTAGCGGTTAAACTTCTCACGGATCTTCTTCGCAAGCTACACACGCACACACACACGCACACACACAGTTAGATATATTCTGTATGTCATGGTACACAAGGTCATCATCATCATGGTGGAATTACAGCACACGCTCAGTCAGAAGATGAAGTACCTTAGTTGAGCACCTATTCATGTAGGAGTACCCTCCCATTCTATAGGTCAGAGACTACGTTCTGTATTAATCACAGTTTGAACAAGGCACGTATAACACACACACACACAAGGTCCTCATACATACTGGCTGAATTACCAAGGGAAAGATCTGTGAACAGCATCAAAGCCGCTCAGACCTCAGACCCAGACTGTGTGAAAGCTGTCAATGTTGAGGAAAAGTCATGATGGGTGGTGGAGGGCTAGTGAGGAATAAACCTGTGTTACACGCTCAAAGCATGGAAACCAAGAAGGAAAAGGGAAAATCTAGTCCCTCCTAAACAAAGGGCGGATAATTGAATCCTGCTGGTTAGTGTTAAGCCTGACGAGCCCCCTGTGTTGGTGCTGAGCGATTTGTGCTTTTTGAGGCTGGTTCGATAATCAAAAAATAATCGAACTGTGATTTTTTTTATTTATTATTAAATGCACAATGCAATGCATTGAATGCTGTAACAACACAGAATAAAACTATTAATACAAGTCCATGATGGTGGTGACTCCTCATGACTACTTATTAACCATCATTTATTCACATTACTTTAATGAAATATTTCAGTTGTTGTATATATTACATTTGATGACTTCATTTCATTCCAAGTCCTCATCTCATCTCTATAGAGCGGTTGTCTAAAATCACTATTTTAGTAGTTCTTCAGAGTAAATAAGGCATACTTTTATGACTGCTGAATACCAACTATCAATCACTTCGATAATGTATTTTCAGGTAGAGATACAGTGGGGCAAAAAAGTATTTACCAATTGTGCAAGTTCTACAACTTAAAAAGATGAGGCCTGTAATTTTCATCATAGGTACACTTGAGAAAAAAAATCCAGAAAATAACATTGTCTGATTTTTAATGAATTTATTTGCAAATTATGGTGGAAAATAAGTATTTGGTCAATAACAAAAGTTTCTCAATACTTTGTTATATACTCTTTGTTGGCAATGACAGGTCAAACGTTTTCTGTAAGTCTTCACAAGGTTTTCACACACTGTTGCTTGTATTTTGGCCCATTCCTCCATGCAGATCTCCTCTAGAGCAATGATGTTTTGGGGCTGTTGCCGGGCAACACGGACTTTCAACTCCCTCCAAAGATTTCTATGGGGTTGAGATCTGGAGACTGGCTAGGCCACTCCAGGACCTTGAAATGCTTCTTACGAAGCCACCCCTTCGTTGCCCGGGCGGTGTGTTTGGGATCATTGTCATGCTGAAAGACCCAACCACGTTTCACATTCAATGCCCTTGCTGATGGAAGGAGGTTTTCACTCAAAATCTCACGATACATGGCCCCATTCATTCTTTCCTTTACACGGATCAGTCGTCCTGGTCCCTTTGCGGAAAAACAGCCCCAAAGCATGATGTTTCCACCCCCATGCTTCACAGTAGGTATGGTGTTCTTTGGATGCAACTCAGCATTCTTTGTCCTCCAAACAGGACGAGTTGAGTTTTTACCAAAAAGTTATATTTTGGTTTCATCTGACCATTTGACATTCTCCCAATCTTCTTCTGGATCATCCAAATGCTCTCTAGCAAACTTCAGACGGGCCTGGACATGTACTGGCTTAAGCAGGGGGACACGTCTGGCACTGCAGGATTTGAGTCCCTGGCGGCGTTGTGTGTTACTGGTAGGCTTTGTTACTTTGGTCCCAGCTCTCTGTAGGTCATTCACTAGGTCCCCCCGTGTGAGTCTGGGATTTTTGCTCACTTGTGATCATTTTGACCCCACGGGGTGAGATCTTGCATGGAGCCCCAGATCGAGGGAGATTATCAGTGGTCTTGTATGTCTTCTATTTCCTAATAATTGCTCCCACAGTTGATTTCTTCAAACCAAGCTGCTTACCTATTGCAGATTCAGATTCAGACTTCCGAGCCTGGTGCAGGTCTACAATTTTGTTTCTGGTGTCCTTTGACAGCTCTTTGGTCTTGGCCATAGTGGAGTTTGGTGTGTGACTGTTTGAGGTATTTTATACTGAGTTCAAACTTTTATACTAAGTTCAAACAGGTGCCATTAATACATGTAACGAGTGGAGGACAGAGGAGCCTCTTAAAGAAGAAGTTACAGGTCTGTGAGAGCCAGAAATCTTGCTTGTTTGTAGGTGACCAAACACTTATTTTCCACTATAATTTGCAAATAAATAAATAAAGAATCCTACAATGTGATTTTCTGTATTTTTTCCCCTCATTTTGTCTGTCATAGTTGAAGTGTACATATGATGAAAATTACAGGCCTCTCATCTTTTTAAGTGGGAGAAGCTGCACAATTGGTGGCTGATTAAATACTTTTTTGCTCCACTGTACCTTGAAGCAACAGCTCTCTATTTCTCTCCATTGTGCGTTCTTCTGTGGCTTCCCCACACTAACCTAATATAGCAGGCGTTAAAGAAACACAGAACGGAAAAGTGGATTATGGTTATTGCCGTTAATTACCACATTTTTGGCGCTGAAATATGTAGAATATTGGCTTGATGGAAACTACAACTCTACTGAAAAGTCACAGGAAAAAAAATAATTGAATTCAAACCGGTCAGTCAATTAGTTGTTTAAAAAAACTAAAAATAATCTAAGATTTCAGTTAATTTTTGCTCAACATTACTCTCTGTCCTGTGTAAGTGTGTTAGCTAAAGCTAGGTATGCATTACAGCTCTCAGAGGGGGAGTCATGGCTGAGTGCACACATCTCTGAGCCTCATGCAAAAAGGGTTCCCTCTGGGGGACACTAATAACCAGCGCACCAGCAGCTCCTCAAAACAGGTACCTGTTCCTACTCTGGAGCTAATGAAAAGCCCCCACTGGGAACCTAGTTAGAACCTACGGGACCGTGGCAACTCTCACCCACATGCATTGACACACGTAGGCGACATATACAATAACACAGATTAGAAATGAACACAAACAAGCACTACGAACTCCAACTCATAACATACAGCAGCTTTGGGCCTACACAGTAACATGACTGGGGCAGAAGGGTAGTCTAGCAATTAAGAGTGTTGGGGCCTGTAACCGAAAGGTCGCTGGTTTGAATCCCTGAGCTGACAAGTTAAAAAATGTGCCGATGCGCCCTTGAGCAAGGCACTTAACCCTAATTGCTACTGTAAATTGCTCTGGATTCCAGAGTCTGCTAAATGACTAAAATTGTGTTTTTTTTAAAAGATACTACATTCAATTACTGCCTGGAAAAAAAAACAGGACAGAACCATTACTAGGGCAACCAGTCGCCATGTCTGTCCACATCGCATAATGAGCCATGCCTGCCAACACAGCCCTGGCCCAGGCCAGGAACAGAGAAATGTGCACCGACCCATTGACCGCGATTCCCTTAATCAGCCAGCTGCTATTCCTATTAAATCAGACAGCCACTGCTCCCAGTAGGGCTTTATACAGGCCCAGCGGAGTCACAGCCACACTATACATAGGATCAGTCCCAAATGGCTCCCTATATATAGTGCACTACTTCTGACTACAGGTCATAAGGCTGAGGTCAACAGTAGTGCACTATGTAGCCTGACGATGGTGCCATCTGGGACTCATCCATTCTGTAAACCCCTTCAGACTGGGCTGGACCAGCACGCTCACACAGCAATTAGCCCCAATGTGGACAGTTATATGTGTGTGTACCACAGCAGTATTATGTCTGTGTGTGTGTGTGTGTGTACCACAACGGGGGTAAATAGAGAAATATCCATTAATGACTGCAGAGAAACTAGAAACCCAAGAACTGCAAAGCACAGGTTTACGGTCTGACTATTTTCCATAGCCAAAACCACCCTCCCCTCCCTGACCTCCCACCCTCTCTTTACCCACAAATCCCAGCCACCCACCCTCCTACCAGGCCTCACCGCTCACTCCCCTGACCCCTACCCCCTTCACTATAACACATATTGGGCTCTGTGGTTGCTGTAGCTCTTGGCAGCCCGTCTCAGACCATGCAGTTCTGGTTCAGTGTGGTTAGGGCTAGAATACGCCTGGGTTAGGAAGGAGAGCTGTGAACTGGATCAGTACCAGACTGGGTGAATGTTACTAAATAACTAGCCTATCAAGATCATTTCATACAGCTGAACCCTTCCATTAGCTCTAGCTGGCCTTTACTTTAAATGTCACTGTTAGGTGGTGTATCTCAGTGGTATGAGACAGACCAGAGACACACCGAGAGACCCCAGAGGCAGAGACCCCAGAGACACACAGAGACCCCAAGACAGAGACCCCAGAGACACCCCAGAGACACACCGAGAGACCCCAGAGACACACCGAGAGACCCCAGAGACAGAGACCCCAGAGACAGAGACCCCAGAGACACACCGAGAGACCCCAGAGACAGAGACCCCAGAGACACACCGAGAGACCCCAGGGCAGACCCCAGAGACAGAGACCCCAGAGACACACCGAGAGACCCCAGAGACACACCGAGACCCCAGAGACAGAGACCCCAGAGACACACCGAGAGACCCCAGGGACAGAGACCCCAGAGACACACCGAGAGACCCCAG
>NC_088235.1:102930392-102987892 GCF_036934945.1 Oncorhynchus masou masou
CCCCAGAGGAGCAAACAGCAGACTCCATCTCATCTCCCCAGAGGAGTAAACAGCAGACTCCATCTCATCTCTCCAGAGGAGTAAACAGCAGACTCCATCTCCCCAGAGGAGTAAACAGCAGACTCCATCTCATCTCCCCAGAGGAGTAAACAGCAGACTTCATCTCATCTCCCCAGAGGAGCAAACAGCAGACTCCATCTCCCAAGAGGAGCAAACAGCAGACTCCATCTCATCTCCCCAGAGGAGTAAACAGCAGACTCCATCTCATCTCCCCAGAGGAGTAAACAGCAGACTCCATCTCATCTCCCCAGAGGAGTAAACAGCAGACTCCATCTCATCTCCCCAGAGGAGCAAACAGCAGACTCCATCTCCCCAGAGGAGCAAACAGCAGACTCCATCTCCCCAGAGGAGCAAACAGCAGACTCCATCTCATCTCCCCAGAGGAGTAAACAGCAGACTCCATCTCATCTCCCCAGAGGAGTAAACAGCAGACTCCATCTCATCTCCCCAGAGGAGTAAACAGCAGACTCCATCTCATCTCCCAGAGGAGCAAACAGCAGACTCCATCACATCTCCCCAGAGGAGCAAACAGCAGACTCCATCTCCCCAGAGGAGTAAACAGCAGACTCCATCTCCCCAGAGGAGTAAACAGCAGACTCCATCTCCCCAGAGGAGTAAACAGCAGACTCCATCACATCTCCCCAGAGGAGCAAACAGCAGACTCCATCTCCCCCCAGAGGAGGAAACAGCAGACTCCATCACATCTCCCCAGAGGAGGAAACAGCAGACTCCATCTCCCCAGAGGAGCAAACAGCAGACTCCATCTCCCCAGAGGAGTAAACAGCAGACTCCATCTCATCTCCCCAGAGGAGCAAACAGCAGACTCCATCTCCCCAGAGGAGCAAACAGCAGACTCCATCTCATCTCCCCAGAGGAGTAAACAGCAGACTCCATCTCATCTCCCCAGAGGAGTAAACAGCAGACTCCATCTCATCTCCCCAGAGGAGAGAAACAGCAGACTCCATCTCCCCAGAGTAGCAAACAGCAGACTCCATCTCCCCAGAGGAGTAAACAGCAGACTCCATCTCATCTCCCCAGAGGAGTGGTAAACAGCAGACGCCATCTCATCTCCCCAGAGGAGCAAACAGCAGACTCCATCTCCCAGAGGAGCAAACAGCAGACTCCATCTCCCCAGAGGAGTAAACAGCAGACTCCATCTCATCTCCCCAGAGGAGCAAACAGCAGACTCCATCTCCCCAGAGGAGCAAACAGCAGACTCCATCTCCCCAGAGGAGTAAACAGCAGACTCCATCTCATCTCCCCAGAGGAGTAAACAGCAGACTCCATCTCCCCAGAGGAGTAAACAGCAGACTCCATCTCATCTCCCCAGAGGAGTAAACAGCAGACTCCATCTCCCCAGAGGAGTAAACAGCAGACTCCATCTCCTCTCCCCAGAGGAGTAAACAGCAGACTCCATCTCCCCAGAGGAGTAAACAGCAGACTCCATCTCATCTCCCCAGAGGAGTAAACAGCAGACTCCATCTCATCTCCCCAGAGGAGTAAACAGCAGACTCCATGTACACCTTGTGAGGGGCATCTCCCCAGAGGAGAAAACAGCAGACTCCATCTCATCTCCCCAGAGGAGTAAACAGCAGACTCCATCTCATCTCCCCAGAGGAGAAAAACAGCAGACTCCATCTCATCTCCCCAGAGGAGTAAACAGCAGACTCCATCTCATCTCCCCAGAGGAGCAAACAGCAGACTCCATCTCCCCAGAGGAGTAAACAGCAGACTCCATCTCATCTCCCCAGAGGAGCAAACAGCAGACTCCATCTCCCCAGAGGAGTAAACAAAGACTCCATCTCATCTCCCCAGAGGAGCAAACAGCAGAAACATCTCATCTCCCCAGAGGAGTAAACAGCAGACTCCATCTCATCTCCCCAGAGGAGCAAACAGCAGACTCCATCTCCCCAGAGGAGTAAACAGCAGACTCCATCTCATCTCCCCAGAGGAGTAAACAGCAGACTCCATCTCATCTCCCCAAAGGAGTAAACAGCAGACTCCATCTCACCTCCCCAGAGAGTCAGAAATGAGTCAGAACATATCCTGGTGTTGACTTTCAAACGGACAGGAGATAAACTATTATCAACCGAGGTACTGTATCTAAAGGCAGGCCGAGTTACCATGGTGTCTGGAACCTTTTAAATAACAACATACTGGAACCAAATGTGAGCATCAAGGCCTACAGTTTTCATGTCCAATGGACAGAAGGAGTGGTAACTATGCCCTCCTATAAAGTAAAGGCTATGGGCATTACCAGGTACTAAACTAATGACCATCGATCAGATGAATGAGAGCAGTAGCTGTGGGGGAGAAACAAAAAAAAGATAAAATGACTTAATGATTAAACTGATCTAGGGCCAGCTACTGTACTGTATTATGCTGAGCCAGTAGAAATGGAAATTGCCCTCTTTCAAAGTAAACAGTGAAAACATCACAGACCACTGCAGCGCAGGAATGGGCAGTAAGCAGACTGCTGTGGTTACTACTACTAATACACAGTGCCAGCTCGTTCGCTCTGCCCACAGTGCTGGGGCCGGAGTAACACACTGACATATTACTGTACTGCTAGCACACTGAGCTGGCTGGGCAGTGGGCTTCACCTTTCTTAATAGCTCTTCAAGGGATAAATAAAGTTGAATTACTGTCACCTGTTTTAACAGATCTCGCCAGGAGTCTAATGTGGCCTCTTTATTACCAACCATGGGAGAGTGGAGATGAAATGACATGTATTCACTCTTTAATACTGCATTACAGTTCAGGTAGAGAGAAACCGATTTCAGCATCACCTTGTCAGAGGGAAGCCTTACTGCACAGACACTGTGTAGTGCAGGAGAGGAGGGATAGAATGAGAGTAGAGGGGCTAGAGTAGAGGGCACTAGAGTAGAAAATGGGCTAGAGTAGAGGGGATAGAGGGGCTAGGAAATAGAGGGGATAGAGGGGCTAGAGTAGAGGGATAGAATGGAGGGTATAGAGGGGCTAGAAGTAGAGGGGCTAGAGTAGAGGGGCTAGAGTAGAGAAATTAGAGTAGAGGGGAGGGGAGGAGAGGAAAACATGAATCATTTAAAAGGTAAATAAATGTGTAGAATTGCAGAAAGAGAACTTAAAGCCGATGAGGCGGCAGCTGTAGAATTTTAATAAGCCCTCTTTCCCTCTGATGATTCTTGTGTGTTTACTGCAGCACAGACAATCACAAACACACATACTATGCACACACATGCACGGGTGCACACACACAGGAAGGAGCACCAGTGACTCACCTGCTGTAAAAGGTCTCTCTGTTTGAGGTCTTTTCTGTGTACACAAATGAGTTGAAGATTCTCTGCAGGGAGAGAGAGGAGAGAAACAGGGTTAGTATGCCATAGAAAGACGTGCTGCTAAATCACATGAGGCCCAAACTCTCTTCATACCGATGCAAATACACATGGATTTATTCTGATTGCTTAATTTCAGAGGATCTCTTTTGCTATGACGTGAATGTCTCGCTTCATTCCCAGTCATTTGTTGACAAGGTCTTGTTAGGTTGTGTTATTTACTTCACTACACCCGACAACGCTTCTCTGCCTTCACATTTAAATGGAAAGAAGGAGAGAATAACTCCATGCCCTCCTAGGTCCCCTCCAAAGTAAAGGCCATTGGTGGAGTTATTTCACTGTTAAATGGAAAGAAGGAGAGAATTTGGACTCCATGCCTTCCAGCTAGGTCCTCCAAAGTAAAGGCCATTGGTGGAGTTATTTCACTGTTAAATGGAAAGAATTGGAGAGAATAACTCCATGCCCCACACTTCAGGATCCTACCAGGTCCTTGTTAAATGGAAAAACAAATTAATTCCACAAAGTAAAGGCCATTTTGGAGTTATTTCACTGTTAAATGGAAAGAAGGAGAGAACAAAGCTCCATGCCTCCTAGGTCCCCTCCAAAAAAGGCCATTGGTGGAGTTATTTCATAAATGGAAAGAAAAGAATAACTCCATGCCCTCCTAGGTCCCCTCCAAAGTAAAGGCCATTGGTGGAGTTATTTCACTGTTAAATGGAAAGAAGGAGAGAATAACTCCATGCCCTCCTAGGTCCCCTCCAAAGTGAAGGCCATTGGTGGAGTTATTTCACTGTTAAATGGAAAGAAGGAGAGAATAACTCCATGCCCTCCTAGGTCCCCTCCAAAGTAAAGGCCATTGGTGGAGTTATTTCACTGTTAAATGGAAAGAAGGAGTCTTCTCTTAGAATAACTCCATGCCCTCCTAGGTCCTCCAGCCTCCAAAGTAAAGGCCATTGGTGGAGTTATTTCACTGTTAAATGGAAAGAAGCCGAGAGAATCTCCATGCCTCCTAGGTCCCCTCCAAAGTAAAGGCCATTGGTGTCTTCTCTTATTTCACTGTTAAATGGAAAGAAGGAGGAATAACTGCCCTCCTAGGTCCCCTCCAAAGTAAAGGCCATTGGTGGAGTTATTTCACTTTTAAATGGAAAGAAGGAGCCGGGTCTTCTCTTTTCTCCATGCCCTCCTAGGTCCCTCCAAAGTAAAGGTCATTGGTGGAGTTATTTCACTGTTAAATGGAAAGAAGGAGAGAATAACTCCATGCCCTCCTAAGGTCCTCTCCAAAGTGAAGGCCATTGGTGGAGTTATTTCACTGTTAAATGGAAAGAAGGAGAGAATAACTTCTCTTAGTGCCTTGTATATCCAGCCTGGTCCTCTTAGGTCCTCTCCAAAGTAAAGGCCTTCTCTGGAGTTATTTCACTGGGTTAAATGGAAAGAAGCCGGGAATTCTCCATGTCTCTCCTAGCCGGGTCTTCTCCAAAGTAAAGACCATTGGCCGGAGTTATTTCACTGTTAAATCCAAAGAAGGAGTCTTCTCTGGGAGAATAACTCCAGCCGGGTCTTCTCTAGTGTCTCTCCAGCCGGGTCTTCTCTTAGTGCCCAGCCGGGTCTTCTCTTAGTTATTTCAGCTGGGTTAAATGGACCATTTCCTGTGTCTCTCCAGCCGGGTATTCTTCTAGTGTCTCTCCAGTAATAAGATTGTGTTATGCCTTCATAAACCAAACCTGCTGCTCCTGTCCATTGAAGATAATTGTGTCTACCAGCCGGGTCTTCTCTTACTGTCTAATAGATCCGGGTCTTCCATGTTAGAACCACTTACTAGTGTCTTCCAGCCGGGTCTTTTTGGTCAAATGCTCCTACAAGCTGACTGACTGCAAAACCACCTGAACCCATTCAAAACTTTGGGTTGTAGCCGGGTCTTCATACGTACACATCATATCCTACAAATCATAAAGCACAGGCATAAACCCAGTGTTTCCAGCCGGGTCTTATTAATACAAGCAGCAGCTTCTAGTGTTTAGTGTAAAAGGGTAAACTTCTAAAACCACATATGAAGTAAATATTCAAATTAGATTCTCTTATCTTTGAGAACTAAGGTCACCAAAATATAAACTAGACAGTCAGGGTCTTCTCTTAGAATGAAAGCCGGGTCTTCATGTCATGGCATCCTCAGCCGGTTATGTTGGGGTCACTCCAGCCGAAAATGACATTGGTAAATGGTATAATGCCGTAGAATTGCAGGAAATTTGCTTAAAAACGCCTTTATTTTTTATTCTCCCATGACAATATGTCTAGACAAAACATGGGAATTGCAGGAACCAGTGTCTTTACAAGTGTACATGTTTCTCTCCACCCATGTCAAAATGTCTCTCCAGAATTTCTAAGAAATTAGCATTAAAAAACTGTTTGTCTTTGTCCAGCCAAGAGGAGTGTCTTTCCAGCCGGGTCTTCTCTAGTTCACACCCATATTCTCCAGCATTAAACTACAAACTCCAGGGTCTTCTCTTATGGCTCTCCAGCCGGAGAATAACAGCCGGGTCTTCTTTATGACCTTAACACTAACCGGGTCAAAATACAGTGTCCTTCCAGCCGGGTCTTTTCTTACTCTGCAGCTTGGTCTTCTTTACACACCACACACACACTCCAGCCTGGTCTTCTCTTAGTTAGTTCCAGGTAAAAATCTTCTCAATTTCCAGCTGGGTCTTCTAAATGTTGACTTGTGTGTCAGGTGTTTAAGTCTCTCCACTGGGTCCATGTTCCACATACATCTTCACACCTGTCCTGTCCACCGGGTCTTCTATTGTAGTGTCTCATTCCAGACCAGATGGGCACCATCTGTCTCTCCAGCCTGGTCTTCTCCGTGTCCTCCAACCCGGAGTTCACTTCATTTTCTCTCCAGCCGGGTCTTCTCATGGGACCTCCCACAATCTTCTCTTAGGAGATTGTCCAGCCGCTGACTCTTAGTGTCCTCCAGCCGGGTCTCCTCAGAGAAGTCCCCAGCCGGGTCTTCTCTTAGGAAAGCTATCTGGCAGAGGGATCTTCTAAAGAAGTTTCCAGCCGGGTCTTCTCTGAAGTTAACGCCGGGTCTTCTCAGGTCCACTCTGACAGGTCTTCTCTTAGTGTGTTAGTTAAACATGGGTCTCAAACACAGACATACACAGCCAACATGCTGCCACATTTTACCCCAGCCTGGTCTTTGGAAAACTTAAAGCCTCCAGAGTTTGTATAGTGTCTTCCAGTGCAGGCTGTTTGTTTTTGGACGTCCAGCGGGTCTTTCACAGCTAAGACCTGGGCAGGGTCTTCTCTTATGTCTCTCCAACTGGAATCCTTATGGCTCACCAGCTGGGTCTTCCTGACCCAGCCGAGTCCATTGGGAGACAGACTACAGGCACACCCACACTTCAGGATCCTACCAGGGTATGGTTTCATACTTGAGGCTTGTTTTTTCTATAAACAAATTCTTCTCAAAGTGTTGTATTCTGGCTTTTTATTATTTTCCAGCCTTAACTAATCAAAGCTTCCAGCCGGGTCTTCTCTTAATGAACTCTCCAGCCACGGCCTCATTCACCAAAACACTTCTTGACAATCATAAATCCAGCAAGGTCTTCAAATAACTACCAGCCGTCTCTTCCTGTCTCGCCAGCCTGGTCTTCTCTTAGTGTCTCTCCAGCCGGGTCTTCTCTTAGTGTCTCTCCAGCCGGGTCTTCTCTTAGTGTCTCTCCAGCCGGGTCTTCTCTTAGTGTCTCTCCAGCCGGGTCTTCTCTTAGTGTCTCTCCAGCCGGGTCTTCTCTTCCAGCCGGGTCTTCTCTTTTTGTCTCTCCAGTGTCTGTCTCCAGCCGGGTCTTCTCTTAGTGTCTCTCCAGCCGGGTCTTCTCTTAGTGTCTCTCCAGCCGGGTCTTCTCTTAGTGTCTCTCCAGCCGGGTCTTCTCTTAGTGTCTCTCCAGCCGGGTCTTCTCTTAGTGTCTCTCCAGCCGGGTCTTCTCTTAGTGTCTCTCCAGCCGGGTCTTCTCTTAGTGTCTCTCCAGCCGGGTCTTCTCTTAGTGTCTCTCCAGCCGGGTCTTCTCTTAGTGTCTCTCCAGCCGGGTCTTCTCTTAGTGTCTCTCCAGCCGGGTCTTCTCTTAGTGTCTCTCCAGCCGGGTCTTCTCTTAGTGTCTCTCCAGCCTGGTCTTCTCTTAGTGTCTCTCCAGCCGGGTCTTCTCTTAGTGTCTCTCCAGCCGGGTCTTCTCTAGTGTCTCTCCAGCCGGGTCTTCTCTTAGTGTCTCTCCAGCCGGGTCTTCTCTTAGTGTCTCTCCAGCCGGGTCTTCTCTTAGTGTCTCTCCAGCCTGGTCTTCTCTTAGTGTCTCTCCAGCCGGGTCTTCTCTTAGTGTCTCTCCAGCCTGGTCTTCTCTTAGTGTCTCTCCAGCCGGGTCTTCTCTTAGTGTCTCTCCAGCCGGGTCTTCTCTTAGTGTCTCTCCAGCCGGGTCTTCTCTTAGTGTCTCTCCAGCCGGGTCTTCTCTTAGTGTCTCTCCAGTGTCTTCTCTCTCTCCAGCCGGGTCTTCTCTTAGTGTCTCTCCAGCCGGGTCTTCTCTTAGTGTCTCTCCAGCCGGGTCTTCTCTTAGTGTCTCTCCAGCCGGGTCTTCTCTTAGTGTCTCTCCAGCCGGGTCTTCTCTTAGTGTCTCTCCAGCCGGGTCTTCTCTTTTTGTCTCTCCAGCCTGGTCTTCTCTTAGTGTCTCTCCAGCCTGGTCTTCTCTTAGTGTCTCTCCAGCCGGGTCTTCTCTTAGTGTCTCTCCAGCCGGGTCTTCTCTTAGTGTCTCTCCAGCCGGGTCTTCTCTTAGTGTCTCTCCAGCCGGGTCTTCTCTTAGTGTCTCTCCAGCTGGGTCTTCTCTTAGTGTCTCTCCAGCCTGGTCTTCTCTTAGTGTCTCTCCAGCTGGGTCTTCTCTTAGTGTCTCTCCAGCCGGGTCTTCTCTTAGTGTCTCTCCAGCCTGGTCTTCTCTTAGTGTCTCTCCAGCCGGGTCTTCTCTTAGTGTCTCTCCAGCTGGGTCTTCTCTTAGTGTCTCTCCAGCCTGGTCTTCTCTTAGTGTCTCTCCAGCCTGGTCTTATTTGAGATGCAGTAAACCACCAAAGAGCCCATTTTCTTTACAAGCAACTTTCTTCTTAATGGAGCAGTCCTTTAAAACAGCAACCTCCAGTGTAAAAACAGGTGACAACACAGCTAGAAAATAGAGAATCCTCTCAAATCATTCAGGCTGGGGATGGGGAACAGACACAGAGTACGAATCGTTTTCATTAGAAGGGTGTGAGGTGAGGGGAGGTTGAGGTGGGGGAATATACCTAAATTCAGTCCGGAGCCTTGAGCCACAGTCATTTTGGATTGGACTGGTGAGAGAGGGTGTGGCACTTTGCCGCAAAAAACAGACTTAATTATTTGATGCATGGATTCTACAATGTTTGTTGCTCAATTGGTATCAAGGGACTTAAGTGTGCTGGGAAAACATTTCCCCCATCATTACCACACCGTCACCAGCATGTACCGTTGACACCAGTCAGGATGGGTCCATGGACCCATGCTGCTTACGCCAAATCCTGACTCTGCCATCAGCATGACGCAACAGGAACCGGGATTTGTCGGACCAGGCAGAGTTTTTCCACTCCTCAATTGTCCAGTGTTGGTGATCCTGTGCCCACGAGAGCCCACTTTTCCTTCGGTCTCTCTCATCAACGAGCTGTTTTCACCCACAGGACTGCCGCTGACTGAAGGTCTTTTGTCTGCCGCAACATTCTCTGTAAACCCTAGACACTATTGTGCGTGAAAAGTCCAGGAGGGCAGCCGTTTCTGAGATACTGGAGACACTGGGTGGTAGCCGGCCAGTGATGACAGTTTAACAGTCTGACGCCTGGAGATAAACAGCTTTGATCCACCTGTACTGTCTACGCCTTCTAGATGGTAGCAGAATGAACAGGCCGTTGCTCGGGAGGCTGAGGTGACACCTAGTGCTGTGGATGTCCTGAAGCGTGCCCGTGTGCTGCGTTGGGCTGACTGCACCACTCCCTGGTCGAGTCCGAATACCATACTAGCTAACTACATACATAAAACTGCATAATCATTTGGCGTTTGATCTAGTAGAATTTGTGTGTTTGACAACAGCTGATAATCAGACACACTGTTCCAAAATGAATGAATGTCGGGGGTCAACTCAAGTGTGCATTATATGGCGCATTTGCAGTACTATTTTGCAAAATGTCACAGTATAAAATGTTATTATTTCGCATACCATTCAGTATGCTAGTATTGGTATTCAGACCCACTGTCTGGCACCTGAAAGGGTGACAGGAAGATTAGGTGTGGTGCACCACGTTCCTCCATATCGCACATGAACGTGTGTGTGTGTGTGTGTGTGTGTGTGTGTGTGTGTGTGTGTGTGTGTGTATATATATATTTTTTTTTTTTTCACGTGCTCTGCGGAGTGGGGGAGGGTTGGAATGCGTGGGAGCCCAGGGGCTGGCAGGAGAGACAGGAGCCAAGCAGGGTACAAACAGCAGCAGATGAAAGGACAGACAGGCTTTAGGAAGCTGCGATGGGTGGAGGGAGGTGCTGCAGCCTGCTGCAGGTACACTGTGGCTCTCCCCTCCTTCCCTCCCCACTCTCAGAGCTGCTCCGCTCATTGGACTACAAAGGGCTGGAGCCAAGAGTGAAGCATCCCAGCTCTGCTTCTGATGTGAGGTTTTTTTGGCACCCCCATCCCCCCCATCCCTTCTTCAATTTTTCTGACGGCTACAAAGTAGGTTTGAGCCATATGCACCTGGGGGAACATGACTCTGTTTTTAGCAACAAATAGAAATTGCATCTCCCCCAAAAACACAGACTAAAAAGAGAAGCCTTTCCCTCAGCAACACACCAACAACCAGACTTCAAATCTAAACTCTTGTTTAGAACTCGTCTAAACTCTCGCTCATGTGACAAAGAAAATTTGATTTGCAGATATCTTGGGAGTAACGCGAGCTTGAGGACGAAACAATCCATATTAATACCTCGATCCACATTAAATAACCCCAGAAAAACAAATGCTAATTAATACTTCTCCATTTCAATTCAGCAACACAGACAGAGACGGTTGTCTAATTAAATGGCTTGGGATCCCTGCCTGTCTGCCAATGGCTGCTGTATTTAGAACCAGACACAGAGGGAATTTAATTTGGTTAATCTTACTAACGAACCAAACCCGCAGGCTACATCGGTAAATCTACACCTCCTCTCCCTTCATTGAGAGGCTCTCAGGACAGTGTGTGTGCAGTTTAGTGTGTGTTTGTGTACACCCATGTGTGCAGAGAGTGTGAAAATACACATGCAATTAGATCCACATTTGTTTCTGTACTGATGAAACTATGCCTCAGGTTGTCATGGTATTCTGACTCAACCACAAGAGGAGACGGTCTGTTTATTGGAACATTCAAATCTAAAGCTCCATTTAGGTTCTTTAAAACAGAGTTATGTACAGAAACACTGAGGTCTGCTAGGGTAATGATTCAAGTCCGTTGCTACGGTAACTCGTTGGTGGCATGGCCTAAACATTGAAGCCCCATAAAATGTACCACACCATAAAGGCCTCAGACACAAAGATCCACTCACTCACTCCACTCTGACTCGACACATGATGGCTTCTCAACACGGAGCTCGCCTTATAAACCACTGTGTTAAATCCACAACAGGAAGAGCGGTAGAATGGAGAATGCATTGAGTAGCAATCCAAGGCAGGCACTCCCAAAACAATAAAATGTCTCCTTAAAATACAATAACAGCAACAACATAACCAAGCTACATCATACCCATGCAGGGCAAATTGTGGTGGACTGGGGGTTAGCGCTTCCCCTAGAGAGAGAGCAAGAGAAGACTAGGATAGCAAATGCAAGGTACCCAAAAAACAAAACAGAGGGCTCAGGCATCAAAACCTAAAATAACAGGCGTGTAGCCTAGACTAACCCTTCCCCCTGCTTCCCCCTGTCAAGGGAGAAAGGCCTGTCGGAGTGTGCGGTTCTGTAATAACAAACCCCCTTTTGTGCAAACAGGGGTCAGGCCCTAGAGAGGCTGGGTCACCCAGCACAGAGGAGATCCCCTACACTGATCCCAGACCTGTCCCAGCCTCCCAGATCCACAGTTTGCTACTACCCTCACTGCTATGCTCCTGTAGACAGGATATAATGCTTTCCACATGTGAGGGAGAGAGGGGGATGGATGGAGAGAGAGAGGATGGGTGAGAACAATGACAACAGTGGAGGACGGTGTTTTATTACAAACTCTCTCTCAACATCTCTCTCCAGCTACACATGCTTATGGTAAAGTGTCCAACTGAGAAATAATGTCTACAAGGAAAAATAATTTAAACCAGAAACAAGGATTCAATCAACAGGAAGAAAAATGTATCCTCAAGGCAAACTGCACTAGTATCTTTGTCTCATCTTTAATTTAGGGACAACTGAATTTCAACTGAAAATTGTCTAATGTAAATTCAGATCCCCAAGTTCTTTCAAGATATGGGGATTGTTTTAATGAGGCGAATAACATCTAAGTCTTTAGGAATGGAGAAAAACTGAATTGCTTAACAACTGGAATCCTACCTCCCGAGTGGCGCAGCAGTCTAGAGGTGTGTCACTACAGATCCGGGTTCGATTCCGGTCTGTGTTGCAGCCGGGCTGAGACCGGGAGACCCATGAGGTGGGGTAGAATTGGCCCAGCATCGTCCGGGTTTGGCCAGTCATATCCTTGTCCCATTGCGCTCTAGTGACTCCTGTGGCAGGCCGGGCGCATGCACGCTGACACGGTCGCCAGGTGTATGGTGTTTTCTCCGACAAATTGGTGCGGCTGGCTTCGGGGTTAAGCGAGCAGTGTCAAGAAGCAGTGCGGCTTGGCAGGGTCGTGTCTCAGAGGACACACGTCTCTCGACCTTCGACTCTCCCGAGTCCATACTGGAGTTACAGCGATGGGATAAGACTGTATATAAATCAATGGAATACTTCCGTAACCCTAAACGGAGGGTTGCATTCAGGAGGTGGAAACTCTTAATATTCCTCAAAATGGCAATATATGGGAATTAACAAAAATACATGCAAAGTAATATTAATACCATTTAAAATGTAGATGTTTTTGCATTGAATATATTTACCATATCATATGGAAACAAAAACAAACCTTTTACCTTATTATAAGCAGACATAATTGCAAATTATGAAATCCTTCCAATAGAAAAAATAAATATTTACAAATTGAACTTTAATGAAATGAGTGGACTCTTCACATGGGATGATTTCACTGAACAACAAAAGGGAATATTGAATGATCCCCAATGATCCATCACATCTCCCAAAAACATTTTCAACATACATCTGTAAAAGGATGGTCTAGAAACTAAAGCTTTGGTTGTTTTCCTCTCAGGCTTCCATGTCTTCTCCCTGGACCTCCTCAATGTCCACCTCTTGATCATCAGACTCTGAGTCCTCATCTTCACTGTCACTTTTCAACCTTGTTGAGGATGGCTCATTGTCAGGCTCAAAAAGCCTCAAATTGGCCCAGGTGGCTATCAATATTTCAAACCCTGCATTGGTCAGTGGGCAGGGCAGTGCAAGCAGAGTCAGGAAATTCCCCGGAATGTTTCAGACCCTTTGCAACCCTGCCTTTACTACATATGGATGAAGATTTCTACTTCAATGAGTCAGGACATACTGCTCACCCCGGACAAGGCAGTGTTGGGTAAACTCAAGGGGGGGTGGTGTGTGTATCTTTGTGAACAGCTCGTGCTCCATCTCTAATATTAAGGAAGTCTTGAGGTTCTGCTCACCAACAAGACAATACTCATCCAGAAGCTGTGCGCCTAGAGGCCCGTGACTAATGCTGGAAAACTAAAATCTGTTTTACCTCATTTCTACCAGCATGTCACCCATGTAACTACAGGTGAAAAACTCTAGATCACCTTTACACACAGAGACGCATACAAAGCTTTTCCCTCGCCCTCCATTTGGCAAATCTGTTTATAACTCTATCCTCCCGATCTTTACAAGCAAAAACTCCAAACTGGAAGTACCAGTAATGCGCTCAATACAGAAGTGGTCCAATGAAGTGGATGCTAAGTAACAGGAATGTTTTGTTGCACAGATTGGAATATGTTCTGGGACTCAAATGAGGGTATTGAGGAGTTTACCACATCAGTCATCGGCTTCATTAATATGTGCATTGATGACGTCGTCCCCACAGGGACCGTACGTACATATCCCAACCAAAAGCCACGGATTACAGGCAACATCCACACTGAGTTAAAAGGCTAGAGCTGCCTCTTTCAAGGAGCGGGACACTAACCCGGACACTTATAAGAAATCCAGCTACACCCTCCGATGAACCATCATACAGGCAAAGGGTCAATACAGGACTATGATCGAACCCTACTACACAGGCTCTGATGCTCGTTGGACGTGGAAGGGCTTGCAAACTACTGTATCACAGATTAAAGGGAAAACCAGCAGCTGAGCTGGACAAACGAGCTAAATGCCTTATATGCTCGCTTCGAGGCAAGCAACATTGAACCATGCGTGAGAGCACCAGCTCTTCCAGATGCCCGTGTGATCTCACGTACTCACCAAAGCATGCACTGACCAGCTGGCATGCATCTTCACTGACATTTCAACCTCTACCTGACCCAGTCTGTAATACCTACATGTGTCAAGCAGACCACCATAGTCCCTGTGCCCAAGAATGACAAGGTAACCTGTCTGAATGATTACCACCCCGTAGCACTCACATCTGTAGCCATGAAATGCTTTGAAAGGCTGATCATGGCTCACAACACCATCATCCCAATTCGCACACTGCCCCAACAGATCGACAGATGATGCAATCTCTATTGCATTCCACACTGCCCTTTCCTACTTGGACAAAATGAACACCTATGTGAGAATGCTGTTCATTGACCACAGCAGAGCATTTATTTATTTAACTAGGCAAGTCAGTTAAGAACAAATTCTTATTTTCAATGACGGTCTAGGAACACTGGGTTAACTGCCTTGAACGACAGATGTGTACCTTGTCAGCTCAGGGATTTGAACTTGCAACCTGTCAGTTACCAGTCCAACGCTCTAACCACTAGGCTACGCTACCGCCCCACCATAGAGCCCTCCAAGCTTACTAATAAGCTAAGGACACTGGGATTGATCACCTCCCTCTGCAACCACCCCCAGGCGATGAGGATAGGCAACAACACACCCACCACGCTGACCATAAATACAGGGGACCTCAGGGGTGCTTATTCCCCTCCTGTACTCCCTGTTCACCCATGACTATGTGGCCGCACACGACTTCAATACCATCATGAAGGTTGCCGACAACAACGGTGGTAGGCCTGAACACCAACGTCAATGAGACAGCCTATAGGGAGGAGGTCAGAGACCTTGCAGTGTGGTGCCAGGAGAATGACCTCTCCCTAAACGCCAGCATGACAAAGGAGCGGATCGTGGGCTATGGGAAGCGGAGGGCCGAGCACACCCACATTCAAGTTGACAGGCTGATGTGGAGAGGGTAGAGCTTCAAGTTCCTCTGTGTCCACATCATTCATTTTTATTTTTTTAATTTTTAATTTTACCTTTATTTAACAGTTAAGAACAAATGATTATTTTCAATGACGGCCTAGGAACAGTGGGTTAACTGCCTGTTCAGGGGCAGAACGACAGATTAGTACCTTGTCAGCTCGGGGGTTTGAACTTGAAACCTTCCGGTTACTAGTTCAACGCTCTAACCACTAGGCTACCCATCATGGTCCAAACACACCAACACAGTTGTGCCCTTGTCTTCACGAGGCTGAAAAGTTTTGGCAAGGGCCCTCAGATATTCAAAATGTTCTACAGCTGCAACATTGAGAGCATCCTGACTGGCTGCATCACCGATTGGTATGGCAACTGCTTGGCATCCGACTGCAAGGTACTGCACTGGGACCAAGTGCCCTGCCATTCAGGACATCTATACCAGAAATGTTCTCTCTGCTCCAGCATGGCAAGCAGTACCGATTGGAACCAAAACGACCATGAACAGCTTCTGCCCCCAAGCCATAAGACTGGCAAATAGTTCACCAAATAGCTACCTGGACTATCTGCATTGACCCTTTCACACAAACTTTTTTTTGATTCATCACATACACTGCTGCTACTGTTAACTATGTGTCACTTTATTCTGAGTTATACAGTTGAAGTCGAAAGGTTACATACACCTTGGCCAAATACATTTCAACTCAGTTGTTCACAATTCCTAATCATAGTAAAAATTCCCTTTCTTAGGTCAGTTAGGATCACCACTTTATTTTAAGAATGTGAAATGTCAAAATAAGAGAGAGAATGATTTATTTCAGCTTTTATTTCTTTCATCACATTCCCAGTGGATCAGAAGTTTACATACACTCAATTAGTATTTAGTAGTAATTTTTCAGAATAAAAGTCTGAAACTATGTCTGAAGACTGACACCTTGAGGAAGTGATAGGAAAAGGAATCTGGTTGATATCCCTTTAAATGGAGCAATGGGAGGCTATGGAATATGGAGTTTTCAAAATAGAGCCACTTCCTGGTTAGATTTTTCTCAGGGTTTCGCCTGCAACATCAGTTCTGTTATACTCACAGACAATATTGTGACTGTTTTGGAAACTTTAGAGTGTTTTCTATCCTAATCTGTCAATCTGTCAATTATATGCATATTCTAGCATCTGGTCCTGAGAAATAGGCTGTTTACTTTGGGAACGTTATTTTTCCAAACTAAAAATAGTGCCCCCTAGCTTCAAGATGTTAACCCACCGTTCCTAGGCCATCGTTGAAAATAAGAATGTGTTCTTAACTGACTTGCCGAGTTAAATAATTATTAAATAAAGGTAAAAAAAATATACATATAATTAAATAATACAAAAATCGGTCAAAATCAGTCTCCAATCATTGTGTATATATTATTGATTATTATTATTACGCGTTTTATTTTTCTATTATCTCTCTATTTTATTTCTCTGCATTGTTGGGAAAGGCCCGTAAGTAAGCATTTCACGGTTAGTCCACACCTGTTGTTTACAAAGCATGTGACAAATAACATTTGATTTGACTAGCTCAGTGTTCATCCCTCTGGGATTAAAATTAACTTAAAAACAGTCCTTTTGGACATCCTATAAGGCCACACACACACACACACACACCGAGATGAACCAGGCACTTCTCTGATTCCTGTCCAAAAATAGCACATAGTGAGTTGTCGTCAGGCTGCTTTGCTGCAGTGGCTGATGGGAGAGTGAAAGCAGTGGCGCCTGTGTCTGATCTCTTCCTTCTGAAGGTGTTAGAAACTGCAAGGTGAACATTGCCTCTGCGCCAGTGCAAAACTTTGATCTTCAAAGAGAAAGGTACTGCTCGCAACAGGACGACAAGTGGAGAATGGAAAGAGAGAGAGAAAGGAGGGAGAGCTCACATCTCCTTCTGACATTCCCCGTGCTCATCCATCTCTCTGGACGGATCACAAAGCCCCCGCTCCCTCGCTTCATACAGTCTCATATATACAGTCCATTGAGTCTCAAGGTTGGTATATAATACAGTCAGTGATCTGGAATGAGGGGCAGTGTGTCCTCTCAAGGAGGACACATGACACAGCTGCTGAGGTTAGAGGTAGGGACATGACACAGCTGCTGAGGTTAGAGGTAGGGACATGACACAGCTGCTGAGGTTAGAGGTAGGGACATGACACAGCTGCTGAGGTTAGAGGTAGGGACATGACACAGCTGCTGAGGTTAGAGGTAGGGGCATGACACAGCTGCTGAGGTTAGAGGTAGGGGCATGACACAGCTGCTGAGGTTAGAGGTAGGGACATGACACAGCTGCTGAGGTTAGAGGTAGGGACATGACACAGCTGCTGAGGTTAGAGGTAGGGACATGACACAGCTGCTGAGGTTAGAGGTAGGGACATGACACAGCTGCTGAGGTTAGAGGTAGGGACATGACACAGCTGCTGAGGTTAGAGGTAGGGACATGACACAGCTGCTGAGGTTAGAGGTAGGGACATGACACAGCTGCTGAGGTTAGAGGTAGGGACATTACACAGCTGCTGGGGTTAGAGGTAGGGACATGACACAGCTGCTGAGGTTAGAGGAAGGGTGGCAGGTAGTCTAGTGGTTAGAGTGTTGGACTAGTAACCGAAAGGTTGCTAGATTGAATCCCGAGCTGACAAGGTAAAACATCTGTCGTTCTACCCCTGAACAGGCAGTTAACTCGTTGTTCCGAGGCCATCATTGAAAATAAGAATTTGTTCTTAACTGGACTGCCTAGTTTAAAAAATAAAATCCTTTCCTGAAGTGCTCTTTTACTAGGCAACCTACGGGCCGTTGGGGTTACGGGCCGTTGGGGTTACGGGCCGTTGGGGTTACGGGCCGTTGGGGTTACGGGCCGTTGGGGTTACGGGCCGCTGGGGTTACGGGCCGCTGGGGTTACGGGCCGCTGGGGTTACGGGCCGCTGGGGTTACGGGCCGCTGGGGTTACGGGCCGTTGGGGTTACGGGGCCGTTGGGGTTACGGGCCGTTGGGGTTACGGGCCGTTGGGGTTACGGGCCGCTGGGGTTACGGGCCGCTGGGGTTAGGGGCCGTTGGGGTTAGGGGCCGTTGGGGTTACGGGCCGTTGGGGTTACGGGCCGTTGGGGTTAGGGGCCGTTGGGGTTAGGGGCCGTTGGGGTTAACATGCTCAGAAATATCCTTTTCAGGATAAGGGATTGAACACAATACCTTATACAAACTACTGCTGAATACCCTAACTAATAATGTAAAACTATTTGATAACGTTACACATTGATAAGTTTAACAGCTGAACTCTGACTTTAGAACAGTACCAAGCTCACTTACAGTGGATGGCGATAAAAACATGACATTCAAGTGGAACAGAGGTGAAACTGTTCCAATAGAAGTTCAAAGCCAAATACCTGAGCTCTTCCATTAAGCTGATACAATCATTGAGAGGCCCAAGTAACCTCCCACCTCATGGAGATGGAGGAAACAATCTTGGAATGCACAGATGATGAGATTGCGTGGCAGTTTTTACGAGGGGTGGTGTATAATATTTTGAAGGACATTAGAAGACCACGAATCTTAAATAAGGCGTGTCTGCTGACAGTAAAACAGAGTTAAGGCGCCTTCCTATGCTAGTTTGTGTATTTCACATGATGCTTTTCTGCAGAGCAGCATTTACGGTGTCTTGCGGTGTGTGTTTTTATGATTGATAAGATGTGTTTCAGAATGTGCGCTCACTAACTAAGCCTGACCAAGTGCATGAGTTTGACATTATGAGTCACTCTCACTTGACTCGTGTCGTGTCTTTGGCTATGCCGGATGAAGTGATATGACATTCTATAACCTCACACTCAACGTCAACAAAACTAAGGAGATGATTGTGGACTTCAGGAAACAGCAGAGGGAACACCCCCCTATCCACATCGATGGAACAGTAGTGGAGAGGGTAGTAAGTTAAGTTCCTCGGCATACACATCACAGACAAACTGAATTGGTCCACCCACACAGACAGCATCGTGAAGACCTCAGGAGGCTGAAGAAATTTTGCGTGTCACCAAAAGCACTCACAAACTTCTACAGATGCACAATCGAGAGCATCCTGGCGGGCTGTATCACCGCCTGGTACGGCAACTGCTCCGCCCACAACCGTAAGGCTCTCCAGAGGGTAGTGAGGTCTGCACAACGCATCACCGGGGCAAACTACCTGCCCTCCAGGACACCTAGACCTCCCGATGTCACAGGAAGGCCATAAAGATCATCAAGGACAACAACCACCCGAGCCACTGCCTGTTCACCCCGCTATCATCCAGAAGGCGAGGTCAGTACAGGTGCATCAAAGCTGGGACCGAGAGACTGAAAAACAGCTTCTATCTCAAGGCCATCAGGCTGTTAAACAGCCACCACTAACATTGAGTGGCTGCTGCCAACACACTGACTCAACTCCAGCTACTTTAATAATGGGAATTGATGGGAAATGTAAAATATATCACTAGCCACTTTAAACAATGCTACCTAATATAATGTTTACATACCCTACCTTATTCATCTCATATGTATACATATATACTGTACTCTATCATCTACTGCATCTTTATGTAATACATGTATCACTAGCCACTTTAACTATGCCACTTTGTTTACATACTCCTCTCATATGTATATACTGTACTCGATGCCATCTACTGTATCTTGCCTATGCTGCTCTGTACCATCACTCATTCATATATCTTTATGTACATATTCTTTATCCCCTTACACTTGTGTGTATAAGACAGTAGTTTTGGAATTGTTAGTTAGATTACTTGTTGGTTATTACTGCATTGTCGGAACTAGAAGCACAAGCATTTCGCTACACTCGCATTAACATCTGCTAACCATGTGTAGGTGACAAATAAAATTTGATTTGATTTATTCTATAAAATAATTTCTCCGTAATTAATATTACCTGATTGAGCTAATCATGTAAATGTAATTAACTAGAGAGAGTCGGGGCAGCACAAAATAATATTTATAGAGCTGTTATTTTCCCCCCCAAAACTCTTAAAGACCTAGTAATATTTTACATCATTAGCAGTCAATATTAATTGTCATCTTAATTCAGTCTCATCTGAAAGTTGTAAATTCTTGGTTATCTGCACAAACCCTGGCTAACAAGTTGAATCAGCAATACAAAGGGTTTTATTATTTATTTACTAACAACCTAACTAAATCACACATACACCTAATTAATCATAACTTGATTACAAATTACGTCATAAAGGAAAACATCCCTAGCGGGCAGAACACAAAAGGAAAATGCAATAAATATTTACTCGGAGCTGCGCTTCAGTAAGTTGGTGGTAGATGGAAGGCCGTGTTGCCAAACCGAAGAATATCTCTGGTGGTCAATTTTAGGATACGTTGTAGTAACGTTGTTGTGTGGTAGATGGGATACTCTGTCTGTTCCTTCCTGACCTGTGTTTGCAGCTGCTGTTGCTAACTCAAAGCTCACGCTGTTGCTAACTCAAAGCTCACGCTGATGTTGGCTTCGTTCTGTAGTTATTATCTGAACCATTCTGACATTGGACCGACGTCCTCACACCCTCTGAACAGGAGGTTATATTGTCGTCAAGGCTTTATATAGGAAGGGAGAAAAGGGGTGTGTTTCCTAGTTTACAACCTGTTTCTTCGCGTGGGTGGGCCACTGAGTCGGGCCTAATTCACTCATGAAAACCCAATACTCACATTTTAGAAGCTAAAAATCACATTTCATCCCATCACGAATAATTTAATATTCAAACATTTGAATTGAACAACAATTCCATGTGAATCTGATAACTCTGATGTGTAGACTTTCCACTGTAGAGTGGATGTCATCGTATCATTGATGAGAATGTCTCAGATGACAACCGAACTGACATCATATTCATTATTAACCTCTTGAAACTCCCCATCCCGGATCCGGGATCGTGACTAAAGCCTCAGGCTCATTAGCATAACGCAACGTTAACGATTTCTGAAAATCGCAAATAAAATTAAAATAATGCGTTTGCTCTCAAGCTTAGCCTTTTCTTAACAACACTGTCATCTTAGAAATTGACTAATTTGTGTAAGAGTATGCAAAGCTAGCATAGCATTTTGTGTAGCATGTAGCATGCAACATTTTCACAAAAGCCAGATAACCAAATAAATAAAATCATTAACTTTGAAGAGCTTCGGATGTTTTCAATGAGGAGACTCTCAGTTACATAGCAAATGTGCAGTTTTTCAAAAAAATATTATTTGTGTAGGACAAATCGCTCCGTTTTGTTCACGTCATGAAAACCCTGTATACAGTTATAGCCTGAAGCTCATTAGCATATGTAACGTTAACGATTTCTGAAAATCGCAAATAAAATGAAAATAATGCATCTGCTCTCAAGCTTAGCCTTTTCTTAACAACACTGTCATCTCAGATTTTCAAAATATGCTTTTGAACCATAGAAATTGACTAATTTGTGTAAGAGTATGCAAAGCTAGCAATGCATTTTGAATAACATGTAGCACGCAACATTTTCACAAAAACCAGATAACCAAATAAATAAAATCATTTACCTTTGAAGAGCTTCTGATGTTTTCAATGAGGAGACTCTCAGTTACACACCAAATGCGCAGTGTTTCCTGAAAGCGTCTGTGTGTAGGAGAAATCGCTCCGCTTTCTACATTGCGCCTGGCTACTGAAACGAACCGAAAATGCAGTCACCTACAACGTAAAACTTTTTCCGGATTAACTACATAATATCGACCGAAACATGGCAAACGTTGTTTGGAATCAGTCCTCAAGGTGTTTTTTCACATATCTCTTCATTGACATGCAGTTCGTGGAAGCTTGCTTTACTCTCTGTATTGTTTGGAAAATACTGGCAGGTGACTTTTGCGCACCAATTTCGGCGCAGGACACCGGGCGGACACGTGGTAAATGTGGTCTCTTATGGTCAATCTTCCAATGATCTGCCTACAAATACGTCACAATGTTGCAGACACCTTGGGGAAACGACAGAAAGGGCAGACTCATTCTTCTTGCGTTCACAGCCATATAAGGAGATCATGACAAACAGAGCCTCAAAAATCCTTGTCATTTCCTGGATGCCATCTCATCTTGGTTTTGCCTGAAGCTCACGTTAAAGGGCACGCACAGAGAAGATATTTGTATTTCTGGACACGTCAGAGTGTTTTCTTTCGAACAGTAGCAATTATATGCATAGTCGAGCATCTTTTTGTGACAAAATATCTTGTTTAAAACGGGAACGTTTTTCATCCAAAAATGAAATTGCGCCCCTAGAGTTCCAACAGGTTAAGGACCACTGCATATGTTCAATTGGTCAGATTACCAGAATATAGTTAATTTCCCCCCACCTTCTGATGTTCCCAGAATCTCTATGTTAACCAAGGGGTTTGCAAATGTAACATCAGTAGGGTAGAGAGAGAGGAAAGGGGGGGGAAGAGGTATTTATGACTGTCATAAACCCACCCCCAGGCCAACGTCATGACACCACTGACCTCAGGACCTCATGGTCCTGATTTAACTATACCCTCACTGCCCAACCTGCTTTGGCCCACAAATGACTAGGGCCTGCCAGGCTAGGGTGCCCTGCGCCCAGTGTCTCACCCACAACTCCTGGAGAGAAAAGACCTGGTCCAGCCTCTAGTTAGGTCCAATGCAAGCCAGCCAGGGGACCTGGCAGTGCCAACCAGTCACACCCTGATAACACACCAACCTCATACTTCACTGTAAAGAGAGTATGTGTGTTCGAGGTGAATGAAAGGTGGCTTAAGATGGATGGAGGGAAAGAGACAGAGGATGAATGAGAGGCAGAAAGAGAGCAGAAATGGCATCTATCAATGCTGCTATACAGCCTACGTGGGAAAATTCACAACATTTGGGGCGGCAGGGTAGCCTAGTGGTTAGAGCGTTGGACTAGTAACCGGAAGGTTGTGAGTTCAAACCCCCGAGCTGACAAGGTACAAATCTGTCGTTCTGCCCTTGAACAGGCAGTTAATCCACTGTTCCCAGGCCGTCATTGAAAATAAGAATTTGTTCTTAACTGACTTGCCTGGTTAAATAAAGGTAAAATTAAAAAATACTTTGTACAAGAAAGCGATTTTTCCACATAGAGTAATTCAGATCAAAATGTCCCAGAGAGTGTGTTTAAAAGCAGTGTCACAAAGCACTCACACTGTGTCTGAAGGCTTGTTAACGGCCAGGCTCAAACCACATCACAGGCCAAAGCTAACAGAACTCTCCTTCCCTATCAACAACCGCTAAAGATATGCGTTCCTACTTCGGCACCGTTCTGGCCTATTGTCCTCTCTCTTTCTGAAGCGCAACCGACTCCATCATGAAGACAGAGACAGACAGAGACAGACAGACAGACAGAGACAGACAGAGACAGACAGAGAGGTGAGTAGTGGTGTCGGGGTGGTCCTACTCCTCCAGTGTCAGTGGATGGTGTGAGATCATGTCTGGCACTAGTTTCAGGACTCCCTCACGCACTGTGAGGCCAGTTATGGAGTTATGGCCACAGATGATTACGAGAAGAGTTGATCCACCCTACAGAGGAGCATTGCTGCTTCGTAACACTTGTGCTTGCATTGCAAACACTAAACCTACTGTGACTTAGCCTGCAAGACATCCCCCATCCATAGATTAGCATATTATATAACTTTCTCTGGCCTTTCTTAGTACAAGCATACATATTGTAGCATTGCCAGGCCTACGATAGCCTAGCATAGCATTCCCCCGGCCTACGATAGCCTAGCACAGCATTCCCCCGGCCTACGATAGCCTAGCACAGCATTCCCCCGGCCTACGATAGCCTAGCACAGCATTCCCCCGGCCTACGATAGCCTAGCACAGCATTCCCCCGGCCTATGATAGCCTAGCACCGCATTCCCCCGGCCTACGATAGCCTAGCATAGCATAGCATACCCTGGCCTACGATAGCCTAGCACAGCATTCCCCCGGCCTACGATAGCCTAGCACAGCATTCCCCCGGCCTACGATAGCCTAGCACAGCATACCCTGGCCTACGATAGCCTAGCATAGCATACCCTGGCCTACGATAGCCTAGCACAGCATTCCCCCGGCCTACGATAGCCTAGCACAGCATTCCCCCGGCCTACGATAGCCTAGCATAGCATAGCATACCCTGGCCTACGATAGCCT
The DNA here is from genome assembly GCF_036934945.1 of Oncorhynchus masou masou. NCBI lineage: Eukaryota > Metazoa > Chordata > Actinopteri > Salmoniformes > Salmonidae > Oncorhynchus > Oncorhynchus masou. The sequence goes on from NC_088235.1 coordinate 102,954,477, forward strand.
AGCACAGCATTCCCCCGGCCTACGATAGCCTAGCATAGCATACCCTGGCCTACGATAGCCTAGCATAGCATTTCATGATCTGGCCCTGCTGGATGCCCTAGTTGGATTTTAGCCTAGTGCAGCCTAGCTAGCACACTGTCAAGACATGATTTGTGTTGGCTAGCGAGGGTGCTAAGGGGAAAGGAGAGGGACTGTGGTGAGCAAGGAAGGAAAACATCAGCCCAGTCTTGGCAAATAAAGGAAACACACACACACATCACTTGTAGACCTTAGACATTGCTACAAGAACATCCCAGGTCATTCCAACTCTATGACATCTGACCTGTTCATGATGCAGTCACTGGGCTGTGACTGCTGTTGGTGACACACTGATACACAGTGAAACAGATACTCTCAAAACACACACACTGGCAGAGTCATGAAATAGAGCTTCAGAGAAGCTTTATGAGTGGCGAGCCTTCGACCCCCATATGCCTCATGAAAACACAATGCCAAAAAACACATAAAACACTTAACGAATGCATACGCTCAACCTCCATCCACCCTGCCATGGTTGAGCAGAGATGGGAGAGAGGTACTCTATCAACCAACCCCAGCAAGGGGAGTGTCTGGGACGACGGCAGTCTACATCAGTCACCCTCCGCTCATCGAGGGATGTTGAGTGGATGCCGGTCCAATCCCCCTACTGTTTCCAATGAGACCGTAAACTGACAGACAGACACACAAGAAAGAGACAGACAGGGAACAGAGGGAGGGTGAGAGAGAGAGAGAGACAGACAGGGAACAGAGGGAGGGAGAGAGAGAGAGAGAGAGAGAGAGAGAGAGAGAGAACAGGGAACAGAGGGAGGGAGAGAGAGAGACAGGGAACAGAGGGAGGGAGAGAGAGAGACAGGGAACAGAGGGAGGGTGAGAGAGAGAGAGAGACAGGGATTCACTATGGTGAATCACTAAAACAATACAGAAATACACGACAGAAAAAGAAGGAAGAGCATGTCAGAAATCAGCTCAATGTAATTGAAGAATCCATAGACTCTAACCACTTCTGGGAAAATTGGAAAACACTTAACACTAAACAAACAACACGAAGAATTATCTATCCAAAATGGAGATGTATGGGTAAACCACTTCTCCAATCTTTTTGGCTCTATAACAAAGAATAAAGAGCAAAAACATATACATGATCAAATACAGATCTTAGAATCAACTATTAAAGACTACCCGAACCCACTGGATTCTCCAATTACATTGGATGAGTTACAGGACAAAATAAAAACCCTCCAACCCAAAAAGGCCTGTGGTGTTGATGGTATCCTCAATGAAATGATCAAATATACAGACAACAAATTCCAATTGGCTATACTAAAACTCTTTAACATCATCCTTAGCTCTGGCATCTTCCCCAATATTTGGAACCAGGGACTGATCACCCTAACCCACAAAAGTGGAGACAAATTTGACCCCAATAACTACTGTGGAATATGTGTCAACACTAACCTTGGGAAAATCCTCTGCATTATCATTAACAGCAGACTCGTACACTTCCTCAATGAAAACAATGTACTGAGCAAATGTTAAATTGGCTTTTTACCAAATTACAGTACAACAGACCATGTATTCACCCTGCACACCCTAATTGACAACCAAACAAACCAAAACAAAGGCAAAGTCTTCTCGTGCTTTGTTGATTTCAAAAAAGCCTTTGACTCAATTTGGCATGAGGGTCTGCTATACAAACTGATGGAAAGTGGTGTTGGGGGTAAAACATACAACACTGTAAAATCCATGTACACAAACATTAAGTGTGCGGTTAAAATTGTCAAAAAACACACACATTTCTTCACACAGGGTCGTGGGGTGAGACAGGGATGCAGCTTAAGCCCCACCCTCTTCAACACATATATTAACGAATTGGCGCGGGCACTAGAAAAGTCTGCAGCACCCGGCCTCACCCTACGAGAATCCAAAGTCAAATGTCTGCTGTTTGCTGATGATTTGGTGCTTCTGTCACCAACCAAGGAGGGCCTACAGCAGCACCTAGATCTTATGCACAGATTCTGTCAGACCTGGGCCCTGACAGTAAATCTCAGTAAGACCAAAATAATGGTGTTCCAAAAAAGGTCCAGTCACCAGGACCACAAATACAAATTCTATCTAGAAAATGTTGCCCTAGAGCACACAAAAAACTATACATACCTTGGCCTAAACATCAGCGCCACAGGTTACTTCCACAAAGCTGTGAACGATCTGAGAGACAAGGCAAGAAGGGCATTCTATGCCATCAAAAGGAACCTAAATTTCAACATACCAATTAGGATTTGGCTAAAAATACTTGAATCAGTCAGAGCCCATTGCCCTTTATGGTTGTGAGGTCTGGGGTCCGCTCACCAACCAAGACTTCACAAAATGGGACAAACACCAAATTGAGACTCTGCACGCAGAATTCTGCAAAAATATCCTTTGTGTACAACGTAGAACACCAAATAATGCATGCAGAGCAGAATTAGGCCGATACCCACTAATTATCAAAATCCAGAAAAGAGCCATTAAATTCTATAACCATTTAAAAAGGAAGCGATTCCAAAACCTTCCACAACAAAGTCATCACCTACAGAGGGATGACCCCGGAGAAGAGTCCCCTAAGCAAGCTGGTCCTGGGGCTCTGTTCACAAACACACCCCACAGAGCCCCAGGACAGCAACACAATTAGACCCAACCAAATCATGAAAAAACTAAAAGATAATTACTTGACACATTGGAAAGAATAAACAAAAAAACAGAGCAAACTAGAATGCTATTTGGCCCTGAACAGAGATTACACAGTGGCAGAATACCTGACCACTGTGACTGACCCAAAATTAAGGAAAGCTTTAACTATGTACAGACTCCGTGAGCATAGCCTTGCTATTGAGAAATGCCGCCGTAGGCAGACATGGCTCTCAAGAGAAGACAGGCTATGTGCTCACTGCTCACAAAATGAGGTGGAAACTGAGCTGCACTTCCTAACCTCCTGCCCAATGTATGACCATATTAGAGAGACATATTTCACTCTGATTACACAGATCCACAAAGAATTCAAAAACAAATCCAATTTTGAAAAACTCCCATATCTACTGGGTGAAATTCCACAGTGTGCCATCACAGCAGCAAGATCTGTGACCTGTTGCCACGAGAAAAAGGGCAACCAGTGAAGAACACACCATTGTAAATACAACCCATATCTATGCTTATTTATTTTATCTTGTGTCCTTTACCATTTGTACATTGTTAAAACACTGTATATGTATATATATATATATATATAAAACATTTGTAATGTCTTTATTGTTTTGAAACTTCTGTACATGCGATGTTCACTGTTAATTTATATTGTTTATTTCACTTTATATATTATCTACCTCACTTGCTTTGGCAATGTTAACCTCTAGCGTCGAGCAATCCCGTATCCGGGAGTGTAATCATAGCCTCAAGCTCATTAGCATAACGCACCGTTAACTATTCATGAAAATCGCAAATGAAATTAATTAAATATATTGGCTCACAAGCTTAGCCTTTTGTTAACAACACTGTCATCTCAGATTTTCAAAATATGCTTTTCAACCATAGCTACACAAGCATTTGTGTAAACAAGCATACACAAGCTACACAAGCTACACAAGCATATTGTAAAGTGGCTGTTCCACTGGATGTCAGAAGGTGAATTCACCAATTTGTAAGTCGCTCTGGATAAGAGCGTCTGCTAAATGACTTAAATGTAAAATGTAAATGTATTGATAGCTAACATAGCATTAAGCCTAGCATTCAGCAGGCAACATTTTCACAATAACAAGAAGAAAAAAATACACATGGTTAGCAGATGTTAATGCGAGTGTAGCGAAATGCTTGTGCTTCTAGTTCCGACAATGCAGTAATAACCAACAAGTAATCTAACTAACAATTCCTAAACTACTGTCTTATACACAGTGTAAGGGGATAAAGAATATGTACATAAGGATATATGAATGAGTGATGGTACAGAGCAGCATAGGCAAGATACAGTAGATGGTATTGAGTACAGTATATACATATGAGATGAGTATGTAAACAAAGTGGCATAGTTAAAGTGGCTAGTGATACATGTATTACATAAGGATGCAGTCGATGATATAGAGTACAGTATATACGTATGCATATGAGATGAATAATGTAGGGTAAGTAACATTATATAAGGTAGCATTGTGGCTAGTGATATATTGTGATATATTTACATAATTTCCCATCAATTCCCATTATTAAAGTGGCTGGAGTTGAGTCAGTGTCAGTGTGTTGGCAGCAGCCACTCAATGTTAGTGGTGGCTGTTTAACAGTCTGATGGCCTTGAGATAGAAGCTGTTTTTCAGTCTCTCGGTCCCAGCTTTGATGCACCTGTACTGACCTCGCCTTCTGGATGATAGCGGGGTGAACAGGCAGTGGCTCGGGTGGTTGTTGTCCTTGATGATCTTTATGGCCTTCCTGTAACATCGGGTGGTGTAGGTGTCCTGGAGGGCAGGTAGTTTGCCCCCGGTGATGCGTTGTGCAGACCTCACTACCCTCTGGAGAGCCTTACGGTTGAGGGCGGAGCAGTTGCCGTACCAGGCGGTGATACAGCCCGCCAGGATGCTTTCGATTGTGCATCTGTAGAAGTTTGTGAGTGCTTTTGGTGACAAGCCAAATTTCTTCAGCCTCCTGAGGTTGAAGAGGCGCTGCTGCGCCTTCTTCACGATGCTGTCTGTGTGAGTGGACCAATTCAGTTTGTCTGTGATGTGTATGCCGAGGAATTTAAAACTTGCTACTCTCTCCACTACTGTTCCATCGATGTGGATAGGGGGGTGTTCCCTCTGCTGTTTCCTGTAGTCCACAATCATCTCCTTAGTTTTGTTGACGTTGAGTGTGAGGTTATTTTCCTGACACCACACTCCGAGGGCCCTCACCTCCTCCCTGTAGGCCGTCTCGTCGTTGTTGGTAATCAAGCCTACCACTGTTGTGTCGTCCGCAAACTTGATGATTGAGTTGGAGGCGTGCGTGGCCACGCAGTCGTGGGTGAACAAGGAGTACAGGAGAGGGCTCAGAACGCACCCTTTTGGGGCCCCAGTGTTGAGGATCAGCGGGGAGGAGATGTTGTTACCTACCCTCACCACCTGGGGGCGGCCCGTCAGGAAGTCCAGTACCCAGTTGCACAGGGCGGGGTCGAGACCCAGGGTCAAATCACCTCATGATGACGGAAGTGAGTGCTACGGGGCGGTAGTCGTTTAGCTCAGTTACCTTAGCTTCCTTGGGAACAGGAACAATGGTACAATGGTAAAAGTATACAAATAAAATAATTTACCTTTGAAGAACTTCAGATGTTTTCAATGAGGAGACTGTCAGATAGCAAATGTTCAGTTTTTCCCAAAATATTATTTGTGGTGTCGGAGAAATCGCACCGTTTTGTTCATCATGTTTGGCTAAAAAAAAAAAAAAATTAAATCATTACAACACCAAACTTTTTTCCAAATTAACTCCATAATATCGACAGAAACATAGCAAACGTTGTTTAGAATCAATCCTCAAGGTGTTTTTCACATATCTATTCAGTGATAAATCATTCGTGGCAGTTGCCTTTCTCCTCTGAACCAAATGGAAAAGTGCATGCAGCTGGAGATTGCGCAATAATTTCGACGGAGGACACCAAGCGGACACCTGGTAAATGTAGTCTCTTATGGTCAATCTTCCAATGATATGCCTACAAATACGTCACAATGCTGCAGACACCTTGGGGAAACGACAGAAAGTGTAGGCTCATTCCTGGCGCATTCACAGCCATATAAGGAGACATTGGAACACAGCGCATTCAAAATCTGGGCCATTTCCTGTATGAAATTTAATCTTGGTTTCGCCTGTAGCATGTAGCATTAGTTCTGTGGCACTCACAGACAGTTTTGGAAACGTCAGAGTGTTTTCTTTCCAAAGCTGTCAATTATATGCATAATCGAGCATCTTCTCGTGACAAAATATCTTGTTTAAAACGGGAACGTTTTTTTTTTATCCAAAAATTAAAAGAGCGCCCCCTATATCGAAGAAGTTAACACGTTTCCCATGCCAATAAAGCCCTTGAATTGAGAGAGAGAACAGAGAGAGAGAACAGAGTGAGAGAGAGAACAGAGAGAGAGAGAGAACAGAGAGAGAGAGAGAACAGAGAGAGAGAGAACAGAGAGAGAGAGAGAACAGAGAGAGAGAGGGAGAGAGACAGGGAACAGAGGGAGGGAGGGAGAGAGAGAACAGAGGGAGGGAGAGAGACAGGGAACAGAGGGAGGGAGAGAGAGGGGGAACAGAGGGAGGGAGAGAGAGAGAGAGACATGGAACAGAGGGAGGGAGAGAGAGAGGGAACAGAGGGAGGGACAGAGAGAGAGAGAGACATGGAACAGAGGGAGGGAGAGAGAGAGAGAGACATGGAACAGAGGGAGGGACAGAGAGAGAGACAGGGAACAGAGGGAGGGACAGAGAGAGAGAGACAGGGGACAGAGAGAGATTGAGAGGGGACAGAGAGAGATTGAGAGAGAGAGAGAGAGAGAGAGACAGGGAACAGAGGGAGGGACAGAGAGAGAGAGAGACAGGGGACAGAGAGAGAGAGACAGGGAACAGAGAGAGAGAGAGAGACAGGGAACAGAGGGAGGGAGAGAGAGACAGGGAACAGAGGGAGGGAGAGAGAGACAGGGAACAGAGGGAGGGAGAGAGACGGGGAACAGAGGGAGGGAGAGAGAGACGGGGAACAGAGGGAAGGAGAGAGAGACGGGGAACAGAGGGAGGGAGAGAGAGACGGGGAACAGAGGGAGGGAGAGAGAGACGGGGAACAGAGGGAGGGAGAGAGAGACGGGGAACAGAGGGAGGGAGAGAGAGACGGGGAACAGAGGGAGGGAGAGAGAGAGAGACAGGGAACAGAGGGAGGGAGAGAGAGAGAGACAGGGAACAGAGGGAGGGAGAGAGAGACAGGGAACAGAGGGAGAGAGAGACAGGGAACAGAGGGAGAGAGAGACAGGGAACAGAGAGAGGGAGAGAGAGACAGGGAACAGAGGGAGAGAGAGAGATAGGGAACAGAGGGAGGGAGAGAGAGACAGGGATAGAGACCCCTGTCCCTCACACGGCAATGAACCAAAACAGCAGGATAGAGACCTCATTAACCTGTTACATCTATGGGGGCGCTATTTCATTATTGGATTAAAAAAACGTGCCCATTTTAAGCACAATATTTTGTCACAAAAAGATGCTCGACTATGCATATAATTGACAGCTTTGGAAAGAGGACACTGATGTTTCCAAAACTGCAAAGATATTGTCTGTGAGTGCCCCAGAACTGATGCTACAGGCGAAACCAAGATGAAACTTCAACCAGGAAATGAGCAGGATTTTGAGGCTCTGTTTTTCATTGTCTCCTTATATGGCTGTGAATGCGCAAGGAATGAGCCTGCCCGATCTATCGTTTCCCCAAGGTGTCTGCAGCATTGTGACGTATTTGTAGGCATATCATTGGAAGATTGACCATAAGAGACTACATTTGCCAGGTGTCCGCCCGGTGTCCTCCGTCAAAATTGGTGCGTCATCTTCAACTGCACGTCTTTTTCCAAGCGATGCACTGGAGAAAGTAGACTACCACAAACGATATATCAATGAAGAGATATGTGAAAAACGCATTGAGGATTGATTCTAAACAGCGTTTGCCGTGTTTCAGTCGATATTATGGAGTTAATTTGGAAAACAGTTCGCCGTTTTGATGACTGAATTTATTTATTTTTTTGGTACCCAAACGTGATTCACAAAACGGAGCGATTTCTCCTACACAAAGATTCTTTCAGGAAAAACTGAACATTTGCTATGTAACTGAGAGTCTCCTCATTGAAAACATCCGAAGCTCTTCAAAGGTAAATTATTTTATTTATTTGGTTGTCTGGTTTTTGTGAAAAATGTTGCGTGCTAAATGCTACGCAAAATGCTAAGCTAGCTTGCAATACTCTTACACAAATGCTTGATTTGCTATGGTTCAAAAGCATATTTTGAAAATCTGAGATGACAGTGTTGTTAAGAAAAGGCTAAGCTTGAGAGCTAGCACATTCATTTCATTTCATTTGCGATTTTCATAAATAGTTAACGTTACGTTATGCTAATGAGCTTGAGGCTATAACTGGATACAGGTTTTTTTCATAGCCAAACGTGAACAAAACGGAGCGATTTGTCCTACACAAATAATATTTTTTTGAAAAACTGAACATTTGTTATCTAACTGAGAGTCTCCTCATTGAAAACATCTGAAGTTCTTCAAAGGTGAATGATTTTATTTGAATGATTTTCTTGTTTTTGTGAAAATGTTGCTGGCTGAATTCTAGGCTTATAGCTATGTTAGCTATCAATACTCTTACACAAATGCATGTTTAGCTATGGTTGAAAAGCATATTTTGAAAATCTGAGATGACAGTGTTGTTAACAAAAGTCTAAGCTTGAGAGCAAATATATTTATTTCATTTCATTTGCGATTTTCATGAATAGTTAACATTGCGTTATGCTAATGAGCTTGAGGCTATAAATAGGATCCCGGATTGCTCGACGCAAGAAGTTAACAACACACACACTTCTCAGTCCACCTGCAATCCCACAGCTCCCCTCGCTCTCTGCTAAGGTTCCTGTTGCATTACCAAGCAATCCAGATAACATGACCCAGTCCCTGGCAGACAGCACTCTGATCTTAGAGACACTGATAGCCAAACACAGCTGCTGCTGTGTGTGTGTGTGTGTCCTCTTCCCTATCACACTCAAGGCCCCAACACTACTCTGTCTGCCAATTAGTGTGATCTTTCACTCTCCTTTCTAAAAAAAGAAAAGCGCACCATCCCGCCTTTCATCTGCTCAACAACCTTGTGCTGCAGCGAGACGAGGGGTCAGTTCAGACATCAGCCATGGTCACTTCCTGATTCATCTCCACAACCAGTGATCCGACGGAAAATACAGTCCAGGGCCTCACACACACACACAATTAGTGAGAGACTAATACAAAGGGTTAGAGAGCGGGGCAGAGCGAGAGAGAGCGAGGGGCAGAGCGAGAGAGAGGGGCAGAGCGAGAGAGAGAGGCAGAGCGAGAGAGAGAGGCAGAGCGAGAGAGAGAGAGAGGCAGAGCGAGAGAGGCAGAGCGAGAGAGAGAGAGAGGCAGAGCGAGAGAGAGAGAGAGAGGCAGAGCGAGAGAGAGAGAGGCAGAGCGAGAGAGAGAGAGAGAGAGAGAGGCAGAGCGAGAGAGAGAGAGGAGGCAGAGCGAGAGAGAGAGAGAGAGAGAGAGGCAGAGCGAGAGAGAGAGAGGGGCAGAGCGAGAGAGAGAGAGAGAGAGAGAGAGAGGGGGCAGAGCGAGAGAGAGAGAGGCAGAGAGAGGGGCAGAGAGAGAGAGAGAGAGAGGGGCAGAGCGAGAGGCAGAGCGAGCGAGAGAGAGAGGAAGAGCAGAAAATAAGATGTTGGGGAGAGAGAGAGAGGAACATGTTGGGGAGAGAGAGAGAGGAACATGTTGGGGAGAGAGAGAGAGGAACATGTTGGGGAGAGAGAGAGAGAACATGTTGGGGAGAGAGAGAGAACTCTGCACGCAGAATTCTGCAAAAATATCCTCCGTGTACAACGCAGAACACCAAATAGTGCATGCAGAGCAGAATTAGGCCGATACCCACTAATTATCAAAATCCAGAAAAGAGCTGTTAAATTCTATAACCACCTAAAAGGAAGCGATTCCCAAACCTTCCACAACAAAGCCATCACCTACAGAGAGATGAACCTGGAGAAGAGTCCCTAAGCAAGCTGGTCCTGGGGCTCTGTTCACAAACACAAACACACCCTACAGAGCCCCATGACAGCAGCACAATTAGACCCAACCAAATCATGAGAAAACAAAAAGATAATTACTTGACACATTGGAAAGAATTAACAAAAAACAGAGCAAACTAGAATGCTATTTGGCCCTACACAGAGAGTACACAGCGGCAGAATACCTGACCACTGTGACTGACCCAAAATTAAGGAAAGCTTTGACTATTTACAGACTCAGCGAGCATAGCCTTGCTATTGAGAAAGGCCGCCGTAGGCAGACATGGCTCTCAAGAGAAGACAGGCTATGTGCTCACTGCCCACAAAATGAGGTGGAAACTGAGCTGCACTTCCTAACCTCCTGCCCAATGTATGACCATATTAGAGAGACATATTTCCCTCAGATTACACAGATCCACAAAGAATTCGAAAACAAATCCAATTTTGAAAAACTCCCATATCTACTGGGTGAAATTCCACAGTGTGCCATCAGAGCAGCAAGATTTGTGACCTGTTGCCACGAGAAAAGGGCAACCAGTGAGGAACAAACACCATTGTAAATACAACCCATATCTATGCTTATTTATTTTATCTTGTGTCCTTTCAAATTTGTACCTTGTAAAAACACTGTATATATATATATATGACATTTTCAATGTCTTTATTGTTTTGAAACTTCTGTATGTGTGATGTCTACTGTTAATTTTTATTGTTTACCTTACTTGCTTTGGCAATGTTAACACATGTTTCCCATGCCAATAAAGCCCCTTGAATTGAATTGAATTGAATTGAGAGAGGAACATGTTGGGGAGAGAGAGAGAGGAACATGTTGGGGAGAGAGAGAGAGGAACATGTTGGGGAGAGAGAGAGAGGAACATGTTGGGGAGAGAGAGAGAGGAACATGTTGGGGAGAGAGAGAGAGGAACATGTTGGGGAGAGAGAGAGAGGAACATGTTGGGGAGAGAGAGAGAGGAACATGTTGGGGAGAGAGAGAGAGGAACATGTTGGGGAGAGAGAGAGAGGAACATGTTGGGGAGAGAGAGAGGAACATGTTGGGGAGAGAGGCATTCTATGCCATCAAAAGGAACATAAATTTCAACATACCAATTAGGATTTGGCTAAAAATACTTGAATCAGTCATAGAGCCCATTGCCCTTTATGGTTGTGAGGTCTGGGGTCCGCTCACCAACCAAGACTTCACAAAATGGGACAAACACCAAATTGAGACTCTGCACGCAGAATTCTGCAAAAATATCCTCAGTGTACAACGTAGAACACCAAATAATGCATGCAGAGCAGAATTAGGCCGATACCCACTAATTATCAAAATCCAGAAAAGAGCCGTTAAATTCTATAACCACCTAAAAGGAAGCGATTCCCAAACCTTCCACAACAAAGCCATCACCTACAGAGAGATGAACCTGGAGAAGAGTCCCCTAAGCAAGCTGGTCCTGGGGCTCTGTTCACAAACACACCCTACAGAGCCCCAGGACAGCAGCACAATTAGACCCAAACAAATCATGACAAAACAAAAAGATAAATATTTGACACACTGGAAAGAATTAACAAAAAAACAGAGCCAACTAGAATGCTATTTGGCCCTAAACAGAGAGTACACAGCGGCAGAATACCTGACCACTGTGACTGACCCAAAATTAAGGAAAGCTTTGACTATGTACAGACTCAGCGAGCATAGCCTTGCTATTGAGAAAGGCCGACGTAGGCAGACATGGCTCTCAAGAGAAGACAGGCTATGTGCTCACTGCCCACAAAATGAGGTGGAAACTGAGCTGCACTTCCTAACCTCCTGCCCAATGTATGACCATATTAGAGAGACATATTTCCCTCAGATTACACAGATCCACAAAGAATTCGAAAACAAATCCAATTTTGAAAACTCCCATATCTACTGGGTGAAATTCCACAGTGTGCCATCAGAGCAGCAAGATTTGTGACCTGTTGCCACGAGAAAAGGGCAACCAGTGAAGAACACGCACCATTGTAAATACAACACATATCTATGCTTATTTATTTTATCTTGTGTCGTTTACCATTTGCACATTGTAAAAACACTGTATATATATATATATATATAATATGACATTTGTAATGTCTTTATTGTTTTGAAACTTCTGTATGTGTGATGTCTACTGTTATTTTTTATTGTTTATTTCACTTTATATATTATATACCTTACTTGCTTTGGCAATGTTAACACATGTTTCCCATGCCAATAAAGCCCCTTGAATTGAATTGAATTGAGAGAGGAACATGCTGGGGAGAGAGAGAGGAACATGTTGGGGAGAGAGAGAGAGAAAGAGGTTAGGGGGGGTATTGTATCAGTTCCCTCCCACCTCTCCAGGACCTTTGAGACCAACTGAAACTGAAGTCAAACCTACCAGGGAGAGAACTCTCCTCCATTCAGATGGAAACTACAACACCAGAGAACAAGTTCCATTCCCTGGAGGCTGAAGTCCTACCAATTCATCTTCAACCACAAGTTCCTATATAAATACAGCCAACGGGCCTTTATACATTCCACTGGCAATACTCTTCAAAGAAAGGTCAAGAACAATTTCTTGATGAAAAAGGTGAGATAGGTATTTTATGAAAGCGCTAGTCTATGCAACATTGCTAGTCTATCAGAGGACTTGTTCTTCTGTGCAATGAGAAGTCTTTGTGTGACCTGGGTTAGCTTCTAGAGTGTCTGCTGTTATGAATGGCTCTGAGGATAGGAGTTAGACTAACTGAGCGGCCCTCTAATGACCCCTGCACAGAGGGCCATGTGAGGGAGGTGGACTGATGAGAACTCTTTTAGGATAAGCCTTATTATTCATCCCAGTCAAAGAGTGAGGCTGGCAGCACACTGACCGCTCTGTGCCACACTGGGTATTGTTGTGTGGGGGCTTTGGTTAGTCCAGCAGAGCAAACCCCGGCCCAGTCCACTGCTCCGTCCCCTCATTGGGAATGCAAAGCAGGAGAGAGAGGAGAAGAGGGGGCTCCCCTCATTGGGAATGCAAAGCAGGAGAGAGAAGAGAAGAGGGGGCTCCCCTCATTGGGAATGCAAAGCAGGAGAGAGAGGAGAAGAGGGGGCTCCCCTCATTGGGAATGCAAAGCAGGAGAGAGAAGAGAAGAGGGGGCTCCCCTCATTGGGAATGCAAAGCAGGAGAGAGAAGAGGGGGCTCCCCTCATTGGGAATGCAAAGCAGGAGAGAGAAGAGGGGGATGGGGAGATGTCAGAAGATAAAGTGCAGGGCTAGAGAAGTGGGAAGGGTAGCCAATGATTCCCTACTTCCCTCAGCAGTCTGCCTCTCTTCAATATCCCTTCCCCCTTCCTCTTTCTTCCCCGGGAGTTGAGTTCATCTTCGCCCAGTCCTTTGTGCTGAGTGAAGAGCAGGTGTGGAGAGGCCTTGCTGTCCTGGGCAGCCCTGCAGGGATCAGGGATCAGCCCTGCAGGGATCAGGGATCAGGGATCAGGGATCAGGGATCAGCCCTGCAGGGATCAGGGATCAGGGATCAGGGATCAGCCCTGCAGGGATCAGGGATCAGGGATCAGCCCTGCAGGGATCAGGGATCAGGGATCAGGGATCAGCCCTGCAGGGATCAGGGATCAGGGATCAGGGATCAGCCCTGCAGGGATCAACACACAGGGATCCCAGACACACAGATCCTTTTCTTCAGGTGTCTGCGTGTGTTGAACTGATGAAATAAATGCCAGCTAATCATGGCTCCTGTTTAATAATAAAGCCATTTGAGAGGAAACTAAGGGCCATTGGTCTCTCATTGAGGAACAGGGGCTTCAGACACTCAATTAACCAGTGAATAGCTAACTGGGTTTGACCATCTCTTGCTACTGGTCACACAACTTGCTGGAGACACTGGTCACCTGAAGTCCACATAACCATCTTTGAGGGTACTGATTCGAGGAGGGAACTTCAAGGAAGTGAGGAGGAAAAAAGGAAAAACGAAAATATAGCCCAATGTTTTTCTATTTAGATGAGATAGGCCTAGTTGCAGAGGAACATTCCCTCCTGATTGTTAACTCCAGCATGTCATCCAAGGGGTGGCCCTAACCCAGGGGCGGCCCTCGCCCTAGCCCAGGGGCGGCCCTCGCCCAGGGGCGGCCCTCGCCCTAACCCAGGGGCGGCCCTAACCCTAACCCAGGAGCGGCCCTAGCCCTAGCCCAGGGGCGGCCCTAGCCCTAGCCCAGGGGCGGCCCTAGCCCAGGGGCAGGGTCATACAAGATAACAAGAGGGTGGAAGAGAAAACCTAAAGAAAGAGTATAAGAGAAACAGAGGGCGAGAGAGAGGTAGCATGCTTAAAAACATTGAAAGCAGCTTTGGTCAAAGCCTTTAACAGAAAGGTTACGTAGGCAAACCATCAGAAGGGGAATAGATAAATGATCTCGGTCTACCACGCTGTAGTGTACAAAGCTGGACCAGGCCAGTCAGCCCAGGGGGGAAGGAAAGGAGATCATCTCTGTGGTAGTAACTCACTACTGTTTTCCAGAGGCGAGACAAGATCTGTGTCCCAAATGGCACCCTATTGACATCATCCAAAGTAGTGTCCTCTAAAGGGAATTGGGTGCCAGTTGGGACACAACAGTAGTCTAGAGACTGGACCTCACAATGCTGTTCACCATATCGTTCATTCCTGGCCTTGACTGGGCCAGGGGAGGTGGGGTGACGGGAGAAGGTGGTGGGGTGTGGTGCAGGCCAGGTCAGGGGGAGGTGGTGCAGGCCAGGGGGAGGTGGTGGGGTGTGGTGCAGGCCAGGGGGAGGTGGTGGGGTGCGGTGCAGAACAGGAGGAGGTGGTGGGGTGCGGTGCAGAACAGGAGGAGGTGGTGGGGTGTGGTGCAGGCCAGGAGGAGGTGGTGGGGTGTGGTGCAGGCCAGGGGGAGGTGGTGGGGTGCGGTGCAGAACAGGCGGAGGTGGTGGGGTGCGGTGCAGAACAGGAGGAGGTGGTGGGGTGTGGTGCAGAACAGGGGGAGGTGGTGGGGTGTGGTGCAGGCCAGGGGGAGGTGGTGGGGTGTGGTTCAGGCCAGGGGGAGGTGGTGGAGTGTGGTGCAGGCCAGGGGGAGGTGGTGGGGTGTGGTGCAGGCCAGGGGGAGGTGGTGGGGTGTGGTGCAGGCCAGGGGGAGGTGGTGGGGTGTGGTGCAGGCCAGGGGGAGGTGGTGGGGTGTGGTGCAGGCAAGGGGGAGGTGGTGGGGTGCAGAACAGGGGGAGGTGGTGGGGTGTGGTACAGGCCAGGGAGAGGTGGTGGGGTGTGGTGCAGAACAGGGGGAGGTGGTGTGGTGCATGCCAGGGGGAGGTGGGAGGTGGTGCAGGCCAGGGGGATGTGGTGCAGGCCAGGGGGAGGTGGGTAAGGTCACTAAAAGGGGCTAAAACAAGAGGGCTGAGTACATTATTGCCTGGAGCAAGGCCAAAAACACACAAGCAGCCCACATCTAATGGACATGTGGCATTGGAAGAGAGGGAGCATACTGCTCCAGAGCTGAGCTCGGCAAGCGGTACCGGAGCGCCAAGTCTAGGACCAAAAGGCTCCTTAACAGCTTCTACCCCCAAGCCATAAGACTGCTGAACAATTCATCAGATGGCCACCCGGACTGTTAACATTGACACCCCCCCCCCCACCTTTGTTTTTACAAGTGATGCACCGATATGACATTTTTGGCAGATACCCAATATTTTCCTTGCCAAAAAAAACAATACCGATAACCGATATTTTAAATTTGGCAGGCCTTGTAAGCATTCTAGTAGAGTTAAATAGTTAACACACACGGGCGCAGTATAAGAGACTGCATCTGAGTGCAAGAGTAGCCATTACAGTCCCTGGTTCGAATCCAGGCTGTATCACATCTGGCCGTGATTGGGAGTCCCATAGGGCGGCGCACAATTGGCCCAGTGACGTCAGGGCCATTATTGTAAATAAGAATTTGTTCTTAACAGTCACGACTTCGGTCCCTCTCCTATTTTGGGCAGCGGTCGACGTCATCGGCCTTCAGGCCATCGCCGATCCACTTTTCATTTTCCATTTGTTTTGTCTTTGTTTTAGACACCTAGTTTCAATTCCCCAATTACATGTTCATTATTTAACCCTCTGTTTTCCCCATGGTTTTTGTGTGTGATTGTTTTATGTATGTTCGTTCCGTTATTGTGGGCTTGGTATTATGGCATGTTATTGGAAATTTTGAGTAAAGTTACTTGTGTTACTCATCTCTGCTGTCCTGCGCCTGACTCCTCTGCATCAGCTACACCCAGACCACTAGATTAACTGTCTGCATAGTTAAATTAAGGTCACACACACACACACACACCAAAAAATGTATTTTGTTGGCATTGACGTATGTCCCCATTATCAGTAAGACAATCAAAACCTATTTCTTTCACATGCTTGCTGTGCTGTTTCATTGTTCATTTGTTCAGTCGTTTCATTGTCAACCAGGATTTCTATGGAACGCAGTCTGGGTCTTTGCGTGTCATAAAAGATACACATCAAATAACACTATTCGACGTGTCAAATAAGCTTGTTGACCAATCAAGACCTGAATATGACTGCACATCACATAATAATTGAACGCGTTCATACAAATTTTTGTAGTTATTACACATTGATTACACTATCACTCGTATTTCATATGTCACAATGATTCATCGATACGTATGCTATGATGCTGGTAAAGTTGTCTCACGCACCTAGCGCTGGTCATAAAAAAATCTAGCTAGCTTATGGATGCAAACAATGATCTTCCTCAAAAACATAGCAAAACGACATAATCAAGGTGTCATCATCTAAAATAACCTTAATCAAATAAGAACTATTTAATATAAATTAATGGTGGTCGGGTCCATCTATGTGAAGCTAGCCACAATAAGGATTAGCCACAATAGTAGACTGTCATACTTTTATTTTAATTTATTTTTACCCCTTTTTCTCCTTAATTTCATGGTATCCAATTGTTATAGTAGCTACTATCTTGTCTCATCGCTACAACTCCCGTACGGGCTCGGGAGAGACGAAGGTTGAAAGTCATGCGTCCTTCGATACACAATCCAACCAAGCCGCACTGCTTCTTAACACCGTGCGCATCCAACCCGGAAGCCAGCCGCACCAATGTGTTGGAGGAAACACCGTGCACCTGGCAACCTTGGTTAGCGCGCACTGCGCCTGGCCCGCTACAGGAGTCGCTGGTGCGCGATGAGACAAGGATATCCCTACCGGGCAAACCCTCCCTAACCCGGACGACGCTAGGCCAATTATGCGTCGCCCCACGGACCTCCCGGTCGCGGCCGGTTACGACAGAGCCTGGGTGCAAACCCAGAGCCTCTGATGGCACAGCTGGCGCTGCAGTACAGCACCCCTAACCACTGCACCACCCGGGAGGCCTCATACTTTTATTTTGAAGGCAAACTTCAAATTCCACTATTGTGCCTAATCCTTATTGTGGCTAGAATCACAACACATAACCTGGTCCGGTCGAGCCTCACTAGCCAGATTAAGCTAGCTGGCTGCTTATAAGGTTAGCTTTGGGAAACGGGGTTAAGTAGCTGGCTAGCTATTTAATTTTCATGAACTGAAGTTCAGTTTCAATAGGCAACCAACCCAACAAGTGGCAACCTAGCTAATACGTACAAGGATTCCTAAATCATTGCAAAGAATAACGAAAATGACTACAGTTCCTACTAGTCATTGTTTTCAGGCCAGTTGTATTGGTGCTAGCAAGGTACCAAGCTAAAGCTAGCTACCACAGAAGTTGCGGTCAAACAATATATATAAATATATATATTTTTTTTTACCTTTATTTAACTTCTTGCGTCGCGCAATCCTGGATCCGGGATTCTATTTATAGCCTCAAGCTCATTAGCATAAAGCAACGTTAACTATTCATGAAAATCGCAAATGAAATGAAATAAATATATTTGCTCTCAAGCTTAGACTTTTGTTAACAACACTGTCATCTCAGATTTTCAAAATATGCTTTTCAACCATAGCTAAACAAGCATTTGTGTAAGAGTATTGATAGCTAACATAGCTATAAGCCTAGAATTCAGCCAGCAACATTTTCACAAAAACAAGAAAATCATTCAAATAAAATCATTTACCTTTGAAGAACTTCAGATGTTTTCAATGAGGAGACTCTCAGATAACAAATGTTCAGTTTTTCAAAAAAATATTATTTGTGTAGGACAAATCGCTCCGTTTTGTTCACGTTTGGCTATGAAAAAAACCTGTATCCAGTTATAGCCTCAAGCTCATTAGCATAACATAACGTTAACTATTTATGAAAATCGCAAATTAAATGAAATGAATGTGCTAGCTCTCAAGCTTAGCCTTTTCTTAACAACACTGTCATCTCAGATTTTCAAAATATGCTTTTGAACCATAGCAAATCAAGCATTTGTGTAAGAGTATTGCAAGCTAGCTTAGCATTTTGCGTAGCATTTAGCACGCAACATTTTTCACAAAAACCAGACAACCAAATAAATAAAATCATTTACCTTTGAAGAGCTTCGGATGTTTTCAATGAGGAGACTCTCAGTTACATAGCAAATGTTCAGTTTTTCCTGAAAGAATCTTTGTGTAGGAGAAATCGCTCCGTTTTGTACATCACATTTGGCTACCGAAACGAACCGAAAATTCAGTCACCAAAACGTCAAACCTTTTCCGAATTAACTCCATAATATCGACCAAAACATGGCAAACGTTGTTTAGAATCAATCCTCAAGGTGTTTTTTCACATATCTCTTCATTGATATGCAGTTCGTGGAAGCCTGCTTTCCCCTCAGAATCGCATGGAAAAATACCAGCAGCTGAAAATGACGCACCAATTTCGACGGAGGACACCGGGCGGACACCTGGCAAATGTAGTCTCTTATGGTCAATCTTCCAATGATATGCCTACAAATACGTCACAATGCTGCAGACACCTTGGGGAAACGATAGATCGGGCAGGCTCATTCCTCTCGCATTCACAGCCATATAAGGAGACAATGGAAAACAGAGCCTCAAAAATCCTGCTGATTTCCTGGTTGCCGTTTCATCTTGGTTTTGCCTGTAGCTCCCGTTCTAGGGCACCCACAGACAATATCTTTGCAGTTCTGAAAAATTCAGTGTTTTCTTTCCAAAGCTATCAATTATATGCATAGTCGAGCATGTTTTTGTGACAAAATATCTGGTTTAAAACGGGAACGTTTTTCATCCAAAAATGAAATAGCGCCCCCAGAGTTTCAAGAGGTTAACCAGGCAAGTCAGTTAAGAACAAATTCTTATTTTCAATGACGGCCTGGGAACAGTGGGTTAACTGCCTGTTCAGGGGCAGAACGACAGATTTGTACCTTGTCACCTCGGGGGTTTGAACTCGCAACCTTCCGGTTACGAGTCCACCGCTCTAACCACTAGGCTACCCTGCCGCCCCAGAAGATATGCTTTATTAACGTTTGTGGCAGGTGTTTACAGACTTTTTTTGTACAGCTTTGACAGTGTTACTGTATCTTTTTTGACACACAAACACCCAAACAGAGTTCCATAGTATGTATGTCGAAGTTAATAGAAGTGACGCTATTACTGTGTAACTCCGGTAGGGCAACATGGATTCCATTATCGTGGCTTTAACCTCTTACACTTATGGTGGCGCTATTTCATTTTTGGAAGAAAAACGTTCCCGTTTTAAACAAGATATTTTGTCACAAAAAGATGCTCGACTATGCATATAATTGCTACTGTTCGAAAGAAAACACTCTGACGTGTCCAGAAATACAAATATCTTCTCTGTGCGTGCCCTTTCACGTGAGCTTCAGGCAAAACCAAGATGACTTGGCATCCAGGAAATGACAAGGATTTTTGAGGCTCTGTCTTTCATGATCTCCTTATATGGCTGTGAACGCAAGAGGAATGAGTCTGCCCTTTCTGTCGTTTCCCAAGGTGTCTGCAGCATTGTGACGTATTTGTAGGCAGATCGTTGGAAGATTGACCATAAGAGACCACATTTACCACGTGTCCGCCCGGTGTCCTGCGCCGAAATTGGTGCGCAAAAGTCACCTGCCAGTATTTTTCCATGGGGCACAGAGAGAGAAGCAAGCTTCCACGAACTGCATGTCAATGAAGAGATATGTGAAAAAACACCTTGAGGATTGATTCCAAACAACGTTTGCCATGTTTCGGTCGATATTATGTAGTTAATCCGGAAAAAGTTTCACGTTGTAGGTGACTGCATTTTCGGTTCGTTAGCCAGGCGCAATGTAGAAAACGGAACGATTTCTCCTACACACAGACGCTTTCAGGAAACACTGCGCATCTGGTATGTGGCTGGGAGTCTCCTCATTGAAAACATCAGAAGCTCTTCAAAGGTAAATGATTTTATTTATTTGGTTATCTGGCTTTTGTGAAAATGTTGCGTGCTACATGCTACACAAAATGCTATGCTAGCTTTGCATACTCTTACACAAATTAGTCAATTTCTATGGTTCAAAAGCATATTTTGAAAATCTGAGATGACAGTGTTGTTAAGAAAAGGCTAAGCTTGAGAGCAAACGCATTATTTTAATTTTATTTGCGATTTTCAGAAATCGTTAACGTTGCGTTATGCTAATGAGCCTGAGGCTTAGTCACAATCCCGGATCCGGGATAGGGAGTTTCAAGAGGTTAATGGATTTCGCCTTTGAGTTGTCTCGCTGAAATGTTCTTACTCTTTCAAAAGACTCGACTTGTTGATTGCTCGATCCACACAGCAGACATTGTGGGCTAGGTTGTGAATGCTGTGTTGCACGTGTAGTGCAACATTTTACGTGGCATCATTATGTCATGTACCTACGTTATATAGGTATGCAATGTAGCTTTGACATCGGTTTTTAACATCCGCGTTAAACTAGACATCTGGCCGATACCGGTGTTGGCATTTTTGATCTAATATCGGCCGATTCCGATATGTTCACCGATGTATCATGTATCCCTAGTTTTTACACTGTTGCATGATATATCATGCATCCCTAGTTTTTACACTGCTGCTACTCGCTGTTTATTATCTATACATAGTCACTTTAGCCCTACCTACATGTACAAATTACCTCAATTAACCTGTTCCTCCACACATTGACTCAGTACCTGTACCCCCTGTATATAGGCTCATTATTGTTATGTCATTTCTGTGTTACTTTTTGATCTTATTGTGGGGGGTTTTAAGAAAGTATTTACTAAATAAAGTTTAACTTTATTTCTTGAACTGTATTGATGGTTAAGGGGTTGTAAGTAAGCATTTCACGGTAATATATTCGGTGATTTGTTTTATTTCACTAGATTTTTATGGACAAGCCCAACATTTTTACACACATCTTAAAGTGTTCCAATAAGCAAACGAGGCTGCTTCCTGGTCCTAAAACCGACAGGGTCATTTCACTTCATTACGAATAGAGATAAAACATATCTAAAGAAAATTTGTGGAATTGCAAAGTAAACTGCCTAAAAAATGTTAATAGGCATGTGTATCAACTCAAACATGAATCAAAATAAAATTTGATGGAAGACCAACTTCTGTACAATGACAGAGAGCACATCATCTGAAGAGGCAGATCATGAGTTCAGAACACAAAGCACAGAGTAATGGGATGCATGTGTGGTTAACTCTGAGAATACCTCAACATCTTTACTCCTCGACTTCTGGAACACCGCATAATGTTCTAGAACCATTCCAGAACAGAAAAAATAACAACTTTAAAGAGGCCAGGTCAGTGGGAGTTCAGGCCTCAGAACAAAAGAGTAGCAGCTCCTCATGTCAGAGAAACATGTGCTGGTGAGTGGTGGGAGAGAGTAGGCCTATAGCCGGGGGGCCAGGAGGGGGTTGATTTTTGATAACTTCGCTCAGAGGCCCACCACAGAGACCCAGCCACTCCAGAGAGCCCCCCTCCCCAGCCTCATCCCACCAGCAAGGCTAAGTGTGATGGATGGAGGTCTAGGGATGTTAACCGTCTGGCTGATTTCATAGAGGTTTTCTTAATAGGGCTCCTCACCGTGAGAGATGGGTCCCACCTAGACACTGTCTGTGAAGAGACCAGAACCAAGGAGACACATTCGCCACAGGACCAGGCTACCGTTGTGAGCTGCCGTTTTGGGGGGGAATTTTCTACATCATCTACTACATTGCAATTTTGAAAAGAAATATATGTCATAATTGGAAGCAGTGTGTGTTTTTTTCCTCAACAGAACATGTACACACAGAGATAGGTTGTCCTAATAACTAGCAAAACACCAGGGCATCACATGTAAGCTAGATCTAGCACTGGCTGTGGGTCTGCTGGGTATTACAAGAGCACCATAGCCAATGCAGCACAGGCACTTTGAAGCTGCTCTGCAGAGGAACATCAGGAATTCAGATTGTATTATCTTCTCTCATAGGCTGCATTTCGACCACTAAGATAGGTGACAAGAAAAGAGTTGTGAAGAGGTGTAACCGAGCTTGTCTAGTCAGAAGTAAAACCACGACAAGAAAGAGCAGCCAGGGAGAAGGAAAGTCTCATACCCTCTCAACAACTGTTGGACTTGGACAGGACCCAACCCTAAAGATCAGGACCTAAAGATTCTTTCCTGGGGATACTTCACAGGTTCCGCACCCCCCACACATTTATTTTAACCATAATTATTAAATTAGGAGGCCTGGACAGGATTCTGGATGAACCAACGCCAAACAAACCACAAGCACCACAACCCCCTGCTTCCCCCTTCCTGCGATTATAGGAAGTGGCCCCACCTTTCAGATGGAGAATCAACATATTGATCAGGGGAAATAGAAGGCTAATACATGCTCTCTGGGAAAACTTTACTTACACAGAGAGTGAGTGACGAGCATCTGATTTCTCTTAGCTGCGGCTATGCTGTCTATAACGCAGTCCCTATGCTCCGCTTATTTTGGCTAGGCCTAACTGTTAAAGGCTACATAGGCCTGGGTTGCTGTGTCTCAACAGTTGACAAAATACAATAAAGACCATCAGTGTTTAACTCCACTGCAAATTAGGGTAAAAATTATGTCTCTAAAATTAGAACAATTTCAACCTTTGAAGGTTGTTCTAAAAATGCTTTCCGGGCAGAGCTCTACAGTGCTACCATTTTGGTCACATATGCTCCTAAATATTTGACTGTGCTACCTGGAATTTTAATTTGGGACCACCAATGCCCCCTTGAAAAAACAAATATATATTTTGTAATTGCTGGCAATTCTTACCATTAATACCTAAAATATTTGAAATATCTTAATGTGCTCCTACATTTTTCCACTTAGGAGCAGATGTAAGAAATGTCAGCGTAGAGGCCTGCAGCGGTAGGCCTCCTCACTCAGCACCAAAGCTCATCATCTCTCCACAGAAGCACTTAATTATCCACGCATTACGTTACAAACGCGATTGAGAACATAGGGTTTGTCTGTGTAACCAGGCTCCCTTGATAATTGAATAAGTCACTGACAGATTGTAACAATTTAACCCACTGACTCAAGAGACCATGACAGGGCAGTGGCACACATCATATGACAAATAAGACCAGATTTACACTTATTTACATGGGCAGAGGACCGACAATGTGAGGTTTGGTTGATCATAGAAAGACCAACAAAAATGGATGAAAATGTAATCCCGGCAAGAAACAAAATCATGCAAACAGGAATTATGACAAATGTATCGGTCTCTTTAAATTGATTGTGTATTACTTCCTCCTGTATAATTCACTGTGTACTCAGGATTGGGTCAGAGCACGTCAGTATAATCCCAGTATGGACACATTCCCAGCCTAGTCTAGCTTTAGTAGTAGACAGTTCTTTTGTCTTCATATTATTAGTATTATTTTGTTTGTCATTTAGCAGACGCTCTTATCCAGAGACACTTACAGGAACAATTAGGGTTAAGTGCCTTGCTCAAGGGCACATCGACAGATAGGTTTCTGGTTCGGATCCCAGGGCCGACTAGGTGACCATTCAGTTACTGGCCCAATGCTCTCAACCGCTAGGCTCCATGGAGCAACAGGCCCTGCCTAGAACAATTACCAGTGTTAGGGCAGGGAGATCAGCTTCCATAGCCACATCTCTACACTTATTTACATGGGCAGGGGACTGTTTAATCTGGATACAGTGCACATAACTTTGTGGTCAAAGAGGTCTGACCGAACATATAGCTTCATATCAATGCAATGCCGGAATTAAATCAGCTAAAAGCCCAGCTACATTTTCACAGCTTGTAAAATAACATGACAATCAACCTAGAATGTTGCAGTTTTACAGGAAAAAGCTGAAAATCATTTTTTTTGCCATGAATGATTTTGTAAGATGAATCAGAAACCAACAACCGAAACCGCAGACTCAAAGCAGAAGAGTGATAAATATGGGCATTCATTAAATTACACTCAGAGTACACCCCAGCCAAGGCATGAATACTTGAAGAAATCAATGGCCAAAATAAGGTGGATAATAGTATCATGAGGTCAACACCGAGAGAGAGAAACTGAAAGGAAGAGAAAGAGAGACCAAGAAAGAGCAAAGATGGGGGAAATCAAATCAAGCTTTATTTATAACGCACATTTCAGACATGGAATGCAACACCCTTCACAGGAAAAAAAAGATCCCAAAGTATCCCAATGTCCTTCACAGGAAAGAAAAGACCCAATGTTATTCACAGGAAAAGAATAGATCCCAATGTCCTTCATAGGAAAAAAAGATCCCAATGTCCTTCACAGGGAAAAAAGATCCCAATGTCCTTCACAGGGAAAAAAGATCCCAATGTCCTTCACAGGGAAAAAAGATCCCAATGTCATTCACAGGAAAAAAAAAGATCCAAATGTCCTTCACAGGAAAAAAAACAAGACCCCAATGTTCTTCACAGGAACAAAAAGACCCCAACTTTCTTCACAGAAAAAAAGACCCCAATGTTCTTCACGGAAAAAAAGACCCCAATGTTCTTCACAGGAAATGAAAAGAGAAAGGAAACAAAGAAGGCCCCAGGGATCACAGCAGGCCTGAAAGCCAGGTCACAGTGGTAGGATGAAGGGTAGTGGGAAGATGAAACACCATTTGGACTGGGCCCCCTACTGATCATCACTGTGAGCCCTGCCTCTGAAGTGTGAAGCAACCCCCTTCCACCATCACTGCTCGCCATTTGTTGGCCATGGCCAGACCCCCCTTTAAACTAGCACGACAAACAGTGTTCCGAAAATCAATCAGGACAATTAAAATATGATAATTGTGTGCATATAGCGGTTTTCTACAATGTACCCACAAAGACAACAAAATGTCACAGAAAAAGGAAGGCACTAATTCTGTAATCAATCATTTAAAATTTTTCAGCTATTAGAAACAACCGAGATCATTTTGTACTATCCACATCGCACTAAGCCAAATAGTAAAATCATGGCAGATTTCTGTTTTCGTCAAAATAACAGCAAATAATTTCACCTAAAATAGGAGCAGTGGTGTGGTGAGAGGGGATGTGAATGAAGTGCGTTTAGTTCTCCCCTCCCCATTCACACACACTAATTGTGGTAATTCATAAATGTGACAGAAATCTGACACTATAAAACGTTATAAATGTGACACCATAAAGCCTATATAAAAGGTCCTGAGAAGATAACGCTGAAATGCTGCAGGTAAAGTGTTATCGTCAGAATAATTTATCCTCTAACATCCTTCCTCTAGGACTTCTAGGTGATGCAGTCCCTGATAAAGTGTGACAACACACCAACTATCTCAAGGTGCTGTTAAAATATTCTAACCTGCTACGAAAAAGTAACTTCGGTATCGAAGTGCTTTGAAAATTGTGTTTCCCTTGTCACACTGCAACATTTTGTTATCCGCATACGACTTCAAAGAGCGCCTTTCAAGAATGGCAAATATAACGTGAAGAGCTACAAAGAACGTTGTTGTTGTAATTGATGTAGCTAGTTTAATAGAACATTTGTTACATTTCTGACCACAAAGTTACACTAGTACAGAACTGCAACAATGTGGCATAATTAGTAGCTGTAGCTGGTGATTGTAGATTGCAACAGAACCAATTAATGATACAAGTCAATGCGCAAGTAGATAATACGTCAAAAATAATAATTGTGTCGAATGTTAAAATCGAAACAGAACATTTGAACAGTTTTGTTACCTGCATGTTGAAGACTCCAAGCTCCTGTGAGGACAGTTTTTTCATTTGTACGGCTAAAACTTGTGCCTCCTCCAAGATCGAGAACTCCGTCTCGGCACCACAAACCCCACAACATAGAAGCGACATGACTGCCATAACGCTCCAAGAAACCGCCATGGAGTCATACCAGTGGAGTCTCGACTGCTTACTCCAATTCGTGTATGGAATTTGTGTTAAAATCAGGGATCCTTCTCCCCCTACCCGCCTCGCCATGGTGGCTGGGATAGTTCAATAGTAAACAGGGAATTCGCTATGCAGCCCTTGGGGGAAAACTTCAAGGGAACAACTTCGCAACGTCGTCGCTAAACCTGGACCTCCTTTCAAGACAAACTCCCTCGATATTAAACGGAGACATCAATGCATATTCGGGAATCATTGAAGGCAGGAAAATAAAATCCGTGAAAGCACCTATAGCTGTTTTTTTTTATCCTGCTCACCCCGCACCAACTCCAGCAAAGTGTGAGCCGGAGAATCACAATGGGGGTGAAAGTAGGAGGAGCGGGAGAAAAACCACGGCATGGAGCTTGAGGTGGGAATGGATTGGGATTTTATTTGGAGAACAATCTTACATAACAACAAGTGGATGCTGCTGAGGGTAGGACGGCTCATAATAATGCCTTGTAATGGAGTCAATGGAATGGTATCAAGCAAGTGGTTTCCATGTGGTTGATGCCATCCAATTGACTTCATTCCAGCCATTATTATGAGCCATCCTCCCCTCAGCAGCCTCCACTGATAACAACTAGGCTACTGTAAAACAATATGCTCAACAGACGCTCTGTAAATAGTTACTATAGGCTACATCAGCTAAAGCAACATATGCCTAGTATTTTATATAGTCAACAAACACTGGGGATTGCAGTTTTTATTACATTTCATCAAGCAAATAGAAATCATATAATGTAAAGCGCTTTCTTTCAACAATGGTGATAATGAAAAATCACATTTTGCTTTAAAACATGGGCCAAGTGGTTATCCTAACCATATGCTACAACAGCACCATCCACAACTGCAGGGCTCTTCAGAGGGCGCCCTTACAAAAAAAGATTGCCGTTTTGAAACTGCAGTCGACTGTGGTATTTTGGACACAGTAATTACAGTATAACTGCAGGTACACTGCAAAATTACTGCAGTAAATCTCTAATTGCACTTATACTTCAGTGTACTGTAGTTATACTGCCCTCTGACTGCAATCTCTTCTTGTAAGGGTGGTGCGGTCTGCCCAACGCATCACCAGGGGCACACTGCTTGCCCTCCAGGACATCTACAGCAACCAGTGTCACAGGAAGGGTAAAAATATTTTCAAGCACCTCAGCCACGGCCTGTTCATCCCGTTACCATCCAGGTGGAGACAGTACAGGTGCGTCAAATCTGGGACCGAGAGACTGAGAAACAGCTTCCATCTTCAGGCCATTAGACTGTTAAACAGTTACCACTAACCTTAGTCACTGTTCTAACCGGCCACCCCCTGGTACTCTACCCTGCACCCTAGAGACTGCTGCACTATGTACATAGTCATTGAACACTGGCCACTTTCATAATACATACTGTTTTCCCCACTTTATATGTATATACTATATTCTAGTCATGGCTCATCCTATATAACTACTGCTGTACACACCTTTTCTATTAATATACTGTCTGTACACATCATAATATGTATATATATTTATATTCCAGTCTCTGACATAGCTCGCTTACGACATTTCTTAATGTCTTTATATTTTTCAGAATTATGTGTGTATTGTTTTTATTTATCTTAATGCATTTTACATTTACATTTTAGTAATTTAGCAGATGCTCTTATCCAGTGCGACTTACAGTTAGTGCATTCATCTTAAGATAGCTAGGTGGGATCTACTGTCGTAGTAAATATATTTTTTGTCAATAAATAAAATAGCTATCAGCAAAGTCAGAGCTAGTAAGGGGAAAATAGTCAAGTGTGAGTGTTAGTTCACAAAAGGCTTTTTTTGGGGTGGGGGGGTGATGTTGCATTATTAAAGATACTCTTTGAAGAGGTAGGGTTTCAGATGTTTTCGGGAGATGGGTAGGGACTCTGCTGTCCTAGCTTTAGGGGGGTACCAGGACAGAGAAGATGGGTAGGAGGGCCTAGAGACCAGAGGTGTCAGAATGGAGTGGGGGAGTAGGCTTGGAGCAGAACCTGAAGGTAGGGTGGGGCAATTCCTCTTGCTGCTCCATAAGCAAGTACCATGGTCTTGTATTAGATGCGAGCTTCGACTGGAAGCCAGCAGAGTGTGTGGAGGAGCAGGGAGATATTGGAGAACTTAGGAAGGTTGAACACCAGGCGGACTGCAGGGTTCTGGATAAATCACAGGGGTTTAATGGCACAAGTAGTGAGCCTAGTCAACAGCGAGTTTCAGTAGTCCAGATGGGAGATGACAAGTGCCTGGATTAGGACCTGCGCCACTTCCTGTGTGAAGAAAGGTCGTACTCCACTGATGTTGTAGAGCATGAACCTGCAGGGGCGTGTCACTGCTTTGATGTTTGCAGAGAATGGCAGGGTGTTGTCCAGGTTCATGCCAAGGTTATTTGCACTCTGGGAAGGGAACATTGTGGACTTATCAACTGTGATGGAGAGGTCTAGAAGCAGACAGGCCTTCCCCGGGAGGAAGAGCAGCTCCGTCTTGTTGAGGTTGAGCTTGAGATGGTGGGCAGACATCCAAGCTGAGATATCTGCCAGGCAGGCAGAGTTGCGTGTCGCCACCTGGGTGTCAGAGGGGGGGAAGGAGAAAAGTTGTTGAGTGTCATCTGCATAGCAATGATAGGATAGACCATGTGAGGATATGACGGTGCTGAGTGACTTTGTGTATAGACAGAAGAAGAGAGGGCCTAGAACCGAGCCCCGGGGGACACCAGTAGTGAGAGTACAGGGTACAAACACAGATCCTCCACATCACCTGGTAGGAGCGACGTGCCTGAGCCACCCAGCCCAGAGAGGGTGGAGAGGAGGATCTGATGGTTCATTGTGTGGAAGACAGCGGATAGATCTAGGAAGATGAGAACAGAGGAGAGAGAGTCAGCTTTGGCAGAGTGGAGATACTCTGTGACAGAGAAGAGCAGTCTCAGTTGAGTGACCCTTCTTGAAGCCTGACTGGGTGAAGAAGATCATTCTGAGAGAGTTGGTCAGAGACAGCACGCTCAAGTGTTATGGAACTAAAATAAAAAAAGATCTGTTGTTTTTTACATCAGAGGGGTATTACTGCACTGTTGGAGCTAGAAACACATGCATTTTGCTGCACCTGCGATACGATCTTTAAATCTGTATATGCAACCAATATAATTTGATTTTCTCACTTGTGAAATGGAAACCAACCAATAAAACCAGGACCAGAGTCTCCAATAGAAAGACTGTCTTCAGTCAAGTCAAAGACATTTGATTTATCACATGTCCCAAATACAACTGGTGTAGACTTTACAGTTAAATGTTTGCTTACCAACTTTTCCAAACTTTTTTTATAACAAATAAAATAGTAACTAACAGTAGAGGAATAAAATATAATACACAAGAATGAAGCTATATACAGGGAGTACCAGTACCAGATCAATGTGCAGATGTATGAGGTACTTGAGGTAGATATGTACATTATGGCAGTGTAAAGTGACTAGGCATAGAGCACAGACGAGGCATAGATAACAATTAGAGTCAAATAAAGAACAGTGTAGAAACAGCAAATGATGAGTGTAAAAGTGTGTGTGTGTGTGTGTGTGTGTGTGTGTGTGTGTGTGTGTGTGTGTGTGTATGTTTGTGTCAGTATGCATGTGTGTGTTGTGCGTATGTAGTGTTTGAATGTGTGAAAGATGTGTGGGAGTGACAGTGTAGTGTGTGTTAGTGAGTGTGTATATAGTTGAAGTCAGAAGTTTACATACACCTTAGCCAAATATATTTCAACTCAGTTTTTCACAATTCCTGACATTTAGTCCAAGTAAAAATTCCCTGTCTTTGATCAATTAGGATCACCACTTTATTTTAAGAATGCGAAATGTCAGAATAATAGTAGAGTGAATTATTTAATTCAGCTTTTATTTCTTTCATCACATTCCCAGTGGGTCAGAAGTTTACATACACTCAATTAGTATTTGGTAGCATTGTCTTTAAATGATTTAACCTGGGTCAAATGTTTCGGTTAGCCTTCCACAAATTATGGCCTATTCCTCCTGACAGAGCTGGTGTAACTGAGTCAGATTTGTAGGCCTCCTTGCTCACACACGCTTCTTCAGTTCTGTCCACAAATGTTCTATAGGATTGAGGTCAGTGCTTTGTGTTGGCCACTCCAATAACTTGACTGTTGTCCATAACCCATTTTGCCACAACTTTGGAAGTATGCTTGTGGTCATTGTCCATTTGGAAAACCCGTTTGCTAGCTTTAACTTCCTGACTGATGTCTTGAGATGTTGCTTCAATATATCCACATAATCTTCCTGCCTAATGATGCCATCTATTTGGTGAGGTGGACCAGTCCCTCCTGCAGCAAAGCAAAGCCCCCCCACAACATGATGCTGCCACCCCAGCCTCCCCCTTTTTGCTCCAAACATACCTAAGGTCATTATGGCCAAACAGTTCTATTTTTGTTTCATCAGACCAGAGGACATTTCTCCAACCGTAGTCTGGCTTTTTCCTTGCGATATTTTTTTACCAGGCAAGTCACTTAAGAACAAATCCTTATTTTCAATGACGGCCTAGGATCAGTGGGTTAACTGCCTGTTCAGGGGCAGAACGACAGATTTTTACCTTGTCAGCTCAGGGGTTTGAACTCACAACCTTCCGGTTACTAGTCTAACGCTCTAACCACTAGGCTACCCTGCCGCCGCAATATAGGACTTGTTTTACTGTCGATATAGATACTTTTTTACCTGTTTCCTCCAGCACCTTCATAATGTCCTTTGCTGTTGTCCTGGGATTGATTTGCACTTTTCGCACTAAAGTACATTAATCTCTAGGAGATAGAACGCGTCTCCTTCCTGAGTGGTATGACGGCTGCGTGGTCCCATGGTGTTTATACTTGCGTACTTTTGTTTGTACAGATGAACGTGGTACCTTCAGACATTTGTAAATTGCTCCCAAGGATGAACCAGACAGGTCTACAATTTTTTTCTGAGGACTTGGCTGATTTATTTTCATTTTCTCATGATGTCAAGCAAAGAGGCACTGAGTTTGAAGGTCGGCCTTGAAATACATCCACAGGTACACCTCCAATTGACTCAAATTATGTCAATTATCCTATCAGAAGCTTCTAAAGCCAAGACATAATTTTCTGGAATTTTCCAAGCTGTTTAAAGGCACAGTCAACTTAGTGTATGTAAACTTCTGACCCACTGGAATTGTGATACAGTGAATTATAAATGAAATAATCTGTCTGTAAACAATTGTTGGAAAATTACTTGTGTCATGCACAAAGTAGATGTCCTAACTGACTTGCCAAAACTATAGTTTGTTAACAAAAAAATTTGTGGAGTAGTTGAAAAACTAGTTTTAATGATTCCAACCTAAGTGTATGTAAACTTCCGACTTCAACTGTATATAGTCTAGTGAGTGTGCGTAGGGTCAGTGCAAGATAGAGTCAGTACAGATAGTTTGGGTACCATTAATTGACTATTTAGCAGTCTGGCTATTCAGAAGTCTTATGGCTTGGGGTAGAAGCTGTCTCGGGGCCTGTTGGTCCGAGAGCCGATACTCTGGTACAGTTTGCCGGACGGTAGCAGAGTGAACAGTCTTTGGCAATTTTTCGGGCCATTCTCAATTACAGAGGACCTGGATGGCAGTGATGTGGGCATGCTCTCCCCTCTTTCTCCTGTAGTCCACAATCAGCTCTTTGGTCTTACTGATGTTGAGGGGGAGGCTGTGGTCCCGGCTCTACGCTGCTAAGTCTCTGACCTCCTCCCTGTAGGATGACTCACTGACGTCGGCAATCAGACCTACCACCATCATGTCGTCAGCAAACTTGATGATGGTGTTGGAGTCGTGCGCGGCCACTCAGTCGTGGGTGAACATGGAGTACAGGAGGGGACTAAGCACCCCTGAGGGGCCCCCGTGTTGAGGCTCAGCGTGACGGAGGCGTTGTTGCCTACCCTCACCACCTGATGCCGACCCGCCAGGAAGTCTAGGATCCAGTTGCAGAGGGAGGTGTTCAGTCCTAGGGTACATAGTGTGGTGATGAGCTTGGAGGGAACTATGGTGTTGAATGTTGAGCTGTCGTCTATGAACACTATTCTCACATAGTTATTTCCCCTCTTGTCCAGTTGGGAGAGGGCAGTGTGAAGTGCACTGAGATTGCGGCATCTGTGTATCTGTTGGGGCGGTATGTGAATTGGAGTGGGTCTAGGGTGTCTGGGATGATGGTGTTGATGTGTCATGACCAGCCTTTCAATGCACTTCATAATTACAGATGTGAGTGCTGCAGGGTGATAGTAATTTAGGCAGGTTACCGTGGAGCTCTCGGGAACAGGGATAATGGTGGTCAGCTTGAAACATGTTGGGATTACAGCCTTGAACAAGGAGAGATTTAAAATGATACGCAGCATGAATGGGACATAGGTTTGTATACTTGTCCTGAGAACCTGTCAGATTTGATCAGTCGTGAGATGCTTTCAGACACTTCCAAACAGAAGGATGTTTGCAGAAGAAGGGCCAAATATATGCAACGTGCTTAGAAGCACATACTGTATTGCATTGTAAACAGGCATTTCAATTTCCATTCCACAGTGAATCAAACAATGTCAAATTATCTGTCAATTTGAACAAAACCAGTACAGGAAAACGCATCTCCTCTCATCCCCTCCCCTCCTCTCCTCTCTACGTGTGTCAAGGCCACAGTGGGGCAGAGGTGACCTCATCTGAGCTCAAATGTCAGGACAAGGTGCTGATGAGTGGAGAGGATTAGAACATAGAAACAGACAGCTCTCTGATTCAAACCTGGAGAGCTACAGCTGCCTTCTCAATATGTGTGTGTGTTTGAGTGTGTGTGTACGTATGTGCACAACTGTGTGTGTGTGTGTGTGTGTGTGTATCTGTGTCCTGGTTACAGTGTTATGTGTGAGTGTGTGAAGGAGGGGAGCGAGCCGGCTGAACACTCATTGTAGATTTCCTACAGTGTCACGCCACCCAAGTTGTGTGAGCATGAGCCTTGTCAGTAAGAGCCAGGCAGGTTGTCACACCCAAAGGCAACACAACCGTGGAAACAGATCATATCTTATGTGGAAAAACTGCCCAGCCAGTCAGTAGCTTTGGGAAACAACAGCGGGAGTGTGTGTATTGGTTGGACTCCTTGACTTGTGCATCATTCTGGTTGTTGGCGACGGAGAATAACACTACCACAATATAGCTGACTTCACCCAAAAAAGGTTTCCTGTCAACAAAAGCATATGTATGTATAATCTCTAGAAACTCTACTTACCATATGTAAAGCGAAATGTGTCC